>NC_054535.1:45872847-46067847 GCF_017654505.1 Polyodon spathula | reverse complement strand
TTTCTGTAATAAACTCATTCTTTCCATTATCCGTGGATATGGAAAATGACATACTTCAGCAGCTTCACATGACATTACCAATTTATTTGTTTTACTTTCCATCACACTTATATTTGCAGTCATTCTGAGTACTTTGTGCCACTGATCAAGTAGATGGGACATACTGTACAATAAACTACGTCAGAAATATTTGCTGTAGAAAACTACAGCAAGCTGGTCCTTCGTTATCAGGGCAATGGCTAAAGAACTTATTAATTCAATGCAATCAATTCTTTGTCCTGATATGTTTATTATTACTGCCTGTCTTCTGTTTGTACTTTGTAGTTGAGACTGTGTTTCTTATTGCAATAACCATTTTTATGTCAGCCGTACATCTAAATTGTATAGTGTACTGAAAGTTTAAGTGGGGCTTCCTGTTGGCGTGTGCTGTACTGCACCTTTATTCCAACGTTTTCCCTTCCTGATTTCATACAATGAAGCCTAGCTCTACGGTATGTAAAAGTTAATGAGATGTTTACAATTTAGAAGCTTTATTGGAGAGACAAGTTATAATTCCTTTATCGTATTTTGTTGACTTTGTAACGTCTAGTGGTTATTGTATATTTTTGAATGTTTACTCAGTTTTTATGCATTTTTTTAAATAATGAATTACACAGTTTGACATGCCCATATGGGCCTTTTGTAAAATGTTGGCAATCATTGAATACATTTTCATTTAGTATAGAGACCTGCTGTGCATCAATTAGTTTAAAGGAAATCTCCTTTTCTGTATTTTGGTTTATGTATATATGCAACAAACTGCTTACTGCTTGGATATTATTATTATTATTATTATTATTATTATTATTATTATTATTATTATTATTAGGGCTTTCATTTTGTGGTCAATTAAGTGTTAACATACTAATTTATTTTGTCTTCTAGGTTTCATTAAATGGTACACAGTTTTCTGATATGCCTATGAATTCTGAGTTTGCAGGAGTCCCACAGGTAATTAGAAGTATCTTTTTCTGATTATGTAGAATTGCAGGTAGCTCCATTGTGTAATTAAATGAAGTTTGTTAGATCTATAAATTGTGGTGTTTTTTTTTCCTTAAATCCTAGACCCCTTTTACCTTTGGCTTGAGTCAGAGGGCACCCTACACAACAGAGGAGCGCTGTCTTCTGTGTAGAAGTGAACGTAAAGAGAACTCATTTTCAGAAAGTGGTACGCCCAGTTCAAACAAAATAGCACTTTCTACATCTCCAAAAACAAACAGTGTCCTGCAGTTACCTCTGTGGGTTTGTCCAGACTGTCGCCATACAGTGGAGAAGGAGGAACGGCACGCTGAATTAGATCAGTCTCTAGTGGTAAGGCACTTGGTTATTCAAAAAATATTCACCTTGCGATCAATATTTGGAATTTAAGGAAAATTTTTATCTATGTAGATTTTGGCCATTTGCTATTAAAATATGGGCATTTCCACGCTAACGGGGGTACACATGTGTAACACAAAGTTTGAAAAATAAGTTCCTGATATGATGTTCTTCCCCCTCTTGTATGCTGTAGAGCAGGGGTACTCAATTATTTTATGTGAAGGTCCAGAGCACATTTTATCTCTGACCCCTAGTTCCATACCCACAAACCAACACATAACTAACTACACGCATGTAATTATTACACATGTTGGTTCTTCACTTGGTGTAAGAGGTTTTTTACTTTTTGGTCATCAAAACAACTTCTTTTTCACTAGTCTGCCTTTTTTGCTGCCTTGTTTCTACACGGGTTCTTCCCCTTCTAAAACTACAATTGTGTAACTACTGTATTCTTTATGTTTCTGTACTAGCAGACCCAAACATGTTTCACCAATGCAAAAATAAAGCTTATTGTAGCAAACAAAAGTGATGCACAAGAAAAAAAAAAAAGAGATGACTGCTTTCTCTTTCAAGTGAATTCAAATACAAATATAAAAACCTTTGAAATAATAACTATATAGAAATTTGACATTCAGTAGGTTTGTCTCCAGCTCACACAGTGAGTGGGATAAGTGGCAGGTCCTCAAAGGGACTGAGTTACAGGTGAGCTTAGCAAGAGCAATGCAGAGGCAGAAAGATGTGCATCAGTCAAAACAGAACGCTATGAATAACATGAGTAATGGAGAATGAATACCCACAAACATTGCTTAACTAATGTGTGCCTTCCCCCAGAATAACAGAAACACACGTTGTACTTGTTTTTTTTTTTAAAATAAATAAAATCATTGTTTTTTATCTGTAATATTTTTAATCTGCTTGGGAAGCCTACTTAACAAAAATGCGCTTTGTAGTACTGGTACTCTTTTGATATTTTTTTTCCTTGTTTTTGTGAAGTGCAATTTTTTTTCTAAACTCAAACCATAAGTTATGACAATTGTATCTGAATTGCTTATATTAAAAAAACCAAAAACTTCTAACCATGATTATTAGCCATAAAGATTAATGTTTGCAAATCAGGCAACAGCAGCCAGCTCATGCAGTTTCACTTCATTTTAGCTTCTAATACTGTTGTACATTTTGTTTCATTCATGTCATTCACTGTATCTGCTACTTACTATCACAGCGACACCTACAGTAACCTCGCACACCACACTCATAAGAACCATTTCTGTCAAATTCACAGCATTTCCAAAAACACAGATTGGCATATGACTTGGTGGTCCACTCAAAATATGCAGGCACTTGAAGTTCATACTCCATGCATGGTAATGCTACAAATGAGGACGGACACAAGGCATGAAAAGAGAGTTAAACATTTGACTAAATTTTACAAATTAAAAGCAGAAAAGGTGAGCAAAGAAAGTTGGTGGCTTCAAAATGATTGTATTCTCTTTATTTTTAACTTTTAATAGGAGCATTAGCAGATACTGTATGACTGCGTTTGAAAGGTTGAAAAGAGCCTCTTGCGTTACAATTATTTGTGTGTTAATTTTCTAAGGACTTTCTTGAATGAACAAAACATTAAAGAAAGATTGAAAAACATTAGTTAATGGAACAGCATATTAATAATAATACAAAAATAAATAAACCATAACGTTCACGTTCGAAATGTTGACAGAATGCTGTGTTTTGTCCCTGTGCGAGCGTGGTTAATTGAAAAGGCATATGCTTCAATCTTCACAGCTTTTTTGTAAGATATACTGTAGGGATGATTTTTCAATCGATTCCATTCCTCATTATATACATCTATATAAGTACTGGATAATCGATTCATACTTACAGTTTTGTAGTGCGCATAGTTAATAACATTATTTAAGTTTATAAACAAAACTGTACCGAACCCGCTGCCTTGCTATTTACAGTATTTCTCCCACAGACAAGCAGTGGGCATGCTTTTCTTTTCCTGCTCGTGTTAACTAGCATCTGATTAGCTGGTCCCATCCTACCAGCGAATCAGTTTTGAAAATGCTTTGTAACTACACTCCTTTGTGTATTCACCGCCTTGAATCCAGAGCAGGACGACAGGCTTGTATTCCTGGCAAACAGCTTGTAAATAAATTTTGCACATTAAAGAAAACTGACTGTATATAGTTTGCGCTTATTTGGAGTTTCAAAATGAACTGTTATATAATAAATATTTAACAATATTCAATAGCGTTAAAAATAAATACCTTTTGGAGTAAGGATCAGCTAGCGGGTGTGCATGTTGTGGTAAGTAAATCAATTATTATTATGTTTTAGGCAAGGATTTCCACATTGTGTTTCACAGATAGTGAAGGTTAGGTGGCACAGTTTAATAAAATGCAATGTGTGATCCTGCAGCTGTCTCTGAATTTAAAAGACATTTTTCATACACTCTTATCTAGTTTATGTAGATTACATTCCAAAGTACTGTAATCTGTTTGGAATAAATATTTTAATAACACTGCTGTAGTATGTTAAACTTGATTTAGACTTGTTTAGACTAGTTGCAAATGCTGTTTTTTGTTTTGTTTTTTTTTCCTCCTGATGCTACCAAGGCATAATTACCCCTTGGATTCAATTGTTGTGCACAAGCTTTTACTTATAACAGCACTGATATTAAAATAATCACGTCTTGTGAGGAGGAATGCATCGAAAATGCTTGGTACAATCATTGATATTTACTCAAATGATTACATTTTGTGTTACCAATTAGTTGTTTGCTATTTTGAGGCTTAACTGACCGTCCTAATATACTGAAACCCATCACTGTCAGATTTGCTGTAAAAATCAAGAAATTTACCTTCTTAGTTAATCTAGAAAGATGGAAGATGTAATCCACGAAATAATTATACACTTCAGCAAGTAAGTAATAGTTCGTAACCACAGTCACGTTTGCAACATGAAGGACCGACACCAACAGATTAATAGCACTATGACGCAAAATAAGTCAAGTCAAAGGGCATGGGTCAAAGTCCCGAATATTGAGCCATGCCCATGGAAAAGTAATGAATGGTGCTGTTTTGGATTTACTACAACCACTTTTCTGGTTATGAACGTAGAAATGAGTGGACAGACTTCAGGACGCAAGAGTAAAAACCTTTATTAGTGATTAACAAAATCCTGCATCCCAAAAAACACGTTTTAATAAAATGTACAGGTAAAAGCTGGCTCCCAAAAAAGAAAACTTTGAGTGTTATTCCTTCCTAAAGAGCTGAAATAATAACTTCCACGTTTGTAACAGTGTGGACAGACACTGATATGAACGTTGCGCATTAAAAGAAAAAAAAATCTAGACTAGATCATTTCTTCTACTTCATTATCTGCACTATTTCCAGTGTGTGTTTTATCTAATTAATATTTAATCTCAAAGAAGTCAAGCTGCAACTTGTTAGTTTACGCAAACATTTCCACATGTGTAGTTTCCACTAGCATGGAAGTGCCCATATGCTAAAATTGCTTCTTGTAATAGTTGATATTGTTACATTTGTTTTTAAAGATTTGAATGTTTAAAGTTGTGTTTTTTTTTTTTTTTTTTTTGTTGCTTTTTTAATACATAGAACCAGGACTTCTTATTGCACATGCCACTTGGTAACAGTGGATCACCAGGAGGGAGGTTAAGTATTGGAGCACAAGTAGCAACGCCAGATCTCCACACTCCTGCACCCACAGATACAGTATGTAGCTGTGAAGCGTGCAATGAGCGCAGGTAAAACCTTAATTGTGACTGCAGTGCTGCACAAGCAGATTATTCGATTCTTTGGCTTGTCCACAGAAATCAGATGCTGACAGTCAGGAGGCTGTGTGGTCTGGTGGTTAAAGAAAAGGTTCAAGTCCCATCTCACGCACTGTGTGACCTTGAGCGAGTCGTTTAACCTTGTGCTTTCGTGTGAGACGCTGTAAGTGACTCTGCTGCTGATGCATAGTTCACACACTGTAGTCTCCTGTAAGTTGCCTTGGATAAAGGTGTGTGCTAAATAAATGTCATTATCATCATCATAATAATAATAATAATGAAGAAATAACTGCTTAGATTTGTGTTGATTTCTGCTTTGCACAAACTCTGTGGAAAACAGCAGTCCACATAAATGAGCAGCTGCTTTTTTTACTTGTTTCACTTTGAATGGTTAATTAGCCCAAACACCACCAATGACCATCACGTGATTGTCAGCATGTGATTTGCTGTGGAGAACTGAATTGTACATGATCGCAGTAAAATGTTGTGTTCGTTATGAATTGCAGGGAAATTTCAGCAGATTCTGAAAGGGAGCCTCAGCAGCTTCAAAATTACTGGTCTGAAGTACGTTACATGGTTAGATGTATTTACCGGCAGACTGGAATAACACTGGCAGATGACCAGGAGCAGACTCTGGTGCCAGATAAGGAGGGAATGAAGGAACTGATAGACAGGTACTTAACCTTTTAAATGTTGATGATGCAAAGTCGCATTTCTATTTTAAGAAAATTGTAAATATTTGGCTTTGGTAACTTGCTCTTTCATTCTTTTGCTCTTTCTTTCAAAAAGATAACTTTGATTATAGTTGTTGATAGTTCTTGATTTGTAAAAGGGCATGACCCCTCAGTGAGTTATTGTTCTACGCCAGCTTTTATTGATATTTGAATTAACATTTTTTCATTTTGAATAGTAATGCAAAATACATTTCCGTGTGTGCACAAGTGTAAATACAATGCTTTCAATCATGGCAGAATAATGCCATTTCACAGCTCGTTTCTGATTCAACGCAATCTCCAGTTTCCGATTCGTAATGGCCATCTTGTGATTTTTGCGACGTTCACAAAAGCTACAATATTTATTTATTTATGTATGTATGTATGTGTATGTTCGCCCCTATCGGAGTCAACGGTCTTAAGCAAAATCCCATATTTGATCAGTTTTTATTTGTTTTTTCTTGGGGGGGAGGGGACGACAAACTGCAGTAGGTGTTTAAATGTACTGTATTAGTGGTTTATATAAACACAGATTTCTGATTGCCAGACTTTGTGAAAAAGACCCCTACCAGCTCTATCAGCGGTTAGAGCAGCAGGCCAGAGAGTACGTGCTTGAAATGAAGGTACGCCTGCTCCGACATCTGTCTGTGGGATCTAAAGTGGCATCAGCAGTGCAAGGCCCTCCACAGGCACATCAGTTCATCTCTCTCCTTCTGGAGGAATACAGTGCACTCTGTCAGGCAGCACACACAATCAGCACTTTCCTGGTCACACTGGTAAGCCAAACTTTTGTCTGTTTTCAGGGCTTGAATTTCAACGCTGGATTGCGGGAATCACACATTTTCCAGGTTGCTCCTGCACATGTACAACTTCCAGAGTGGGAAAATCCTGCAGAGATATTTTAAGAGACGCCTCTATATTCTTCCTGCTCCCCCTATTTTTCACCCAATTTAGAATGATTAGTTTAAACACATGCAGTATTTCAAGTAGTGTTGCTTATATCAAAAGTTGCTTTTCTTTATAACTTTAAAAAGACGAAATGGACCGCTAGTTAAAGAAAGCAGCTGATTGTTCTGCTGAAGGCAAAAAAAAAGTTATCTATTTATATTTTGGCCATTTGCTACTAAAATATGGGCATTTCCACGCTAACGGGGTACACATGTGTAACACAAAGTTTGAAAAATAAGTTCCTGATATGATGTTCTTCCCCTTCTTGAATGCTGTAGAGCAGGGGTACTCAATTATTTTATGTGAAGGTCCAGAGCACATTTTATCTCTGACCCCTAGTTCCATACCCACAAACCAACACATAACTAACTACACGCATGTAATTATTACACATGTTGGTTCTTCACTTGGTGTAAGAGGTTTTTTACTTTTTGGTCATCAAAACAACTTCTTTTTCACTAGTCTGCCTTTTTTGCTGCCTTGTTTCTACACGGGTTCTTCCCCTTTAAAACTACAATTGTGTAACTACTGTATTCTTTATGTTTCTGTACTAGCAGACCCAAACATGTTTCACCATTGCAAAAACAAAGCTTATTGTAGCAAACAAAAGATGCAAAAGAAAAAAAAAAGAGATGACTGTTTTCTCTTTCAAGTGAATTCAAATACAAATATAAAAACCTTTGAAATAATAACTATATAGAAATTTGACATTCACTAGGTTTGTCTCCAGCTCACACAGTGAGTGGGATAAGTGGCAGGTCCTCAAAGGGACTGAGTTACAGGTGAGCTTAGCAAGAGCAATGCAGAGGCAGAAAGATGTGCATCAGTCAAAACAGAACGCTATGAATAACATGAGTAATGGAGAATGAATACCCACAAACATTGCTTAACTAATGTGTGCCTTCCCCCAGAATAACAGAAACACACGTTGTACTTGTTTTTTTTTTTTTAAATAAAATAAAATCATTGTTTTTTATCTGTAATATTTTTAATCTGCTTGGGAAGCCTACTTAAAAAAAATGTGCTTTGTAGTACTGGTAACCTTTTGATATTGCAGTGCAGATAAATAGAACAGTAGATACATACAAAGGTTTTGTTGAGCAGCTATGTTATTCACATTAATATATAAGTGCTTTTTTTTTTGGCCTTTCCCTCCCTAAGAGTTTGGTGTCCCCATGCTCATTTGGCTGGAGCATAGTGGGGAATTCCCTCCCTCCCCCCAAGCGCACAAAAATGAAATTCAAGCCCTGGGTTATACTTATCTGCTAATTTAAATAGGTATGTTTATATCATGGTTTTGAATATGAAAGATGTACGGTTCCCATGATGAGTTTGCCATCTGTAAGTATACATTAGTTGTATGCAATGACCCCTTGTTGATGGACTTCACTTCAATTAGAAACTGCTGTATTGTTGTACGATTTGACTTTCTGTTATGTTCGTAGGAAAATGAACATTTAAAGAAATTCCAGGTGACGTGGGAATTGCACAACAAGCACCTTTTTGAAAATCTTGTATTTTCTGAGCCACTGCTACACAACTGTTTACCTACACTGGTGGCACAGTTAAGGTAAGAGGATTATTACCCCAGAATCGGATATAAACAATGTACTATATTAAATGTCTCTTCCTTGCCAATCCTGACAAAAATAGATGTACTTTTATTAGCCATAAAGTGTTGGTGAACTAACTGACATTGCTTATCAGTTGAAAGAGCATTGATAAAAATTTGACTGTGGTTACCTGGCAGTGAAGTTCCTATAAAATAACTGCCATAGCTTAAAAATCTACACAGATGTCTGAAGAAGATAAACTCTGTCACAATTTTGCCTACTGCCACACAGATTGAGATATCTAATATAGATTTATTTATTTTTAATTGGTATAATTCATGTAATGTTTGGGACATCAACCATTTTGTACAGCCCGACATTACTGGAGACCCATCAAACATTGCCTAAAATAAATAAAGAACCTTTTCATAACAAAAAATTAAAAATAACAATGGTCAGTTAGTATTTATACTGTATAAGCAGAATGTACAGAGTCAGCCTTACCTTATGTACCCATTTGCTATAGCATAGTCAATACACTACATGAAAAGAGCTGTAATAATAGGGTTCATTCTGGTCCATCTTTTAGAATTAAATGTAAATGTGACAATTATTTTAGTGTTTCCATTTAAGAGCTTAATGATGGCTGTATCAAGGGAGTAATCTGTTTCAGAGCATACAGTTCAGCATTTAAACAATTCCTGTGGTGTATTACTTGTTTTTTTTTTTTTTTTTTTTTTTAATCAATTTGTTTAGGCTTGGAACAGCATCGCACAACTCGTACAGTGAAGATATGTACAGTACCCTTCTTCAGAGTTACCATCAGCTTGATCAGGAAATGAATTTAGTCTCTGTTGAGTGGCTAGAATGCGAAAAGCGAATAGATGACTATGTTGATGAACAGGTAAGACTAAATATTTACATATTTCATCTGAAAATACTTTCATCACAGACAGAATAATTATGATGCAGTATCTTGTTAAATTGGGCACATGTAATGAACAGTTAAACTACAATGATGTTAATCTGCTTTAGCTACCTGATTGTGGAAGGTTCATTATTATATTCATCAGTTTAAGAAAGATGAGCTTTGTTAGGATTTTACCCTGTTTATGTCTGTGTTAAGGTTCCTTATGCTTCCATTAAAATGTATTCTAATTGTATCTGTTCACAAAAGAAAAATAAATCCAACACTTAGTTCTATCTTTTAATAAAAGTTTGGAAAGCTACTCTAAGGAAAAAATAATCTTTCACTGTTGCTTTCTTAAAACCTGTATTTAACATCTGTGAATTCTCAGAGACGTGTAATACTTGTTGTTCTATTGTGATACATTAGGTGGTACATGTTTCTGTATCTAACAGCATACGAAATTTGTAGATTGGTGGATGCGTCAATGCTTTTTATTTGAGCAAAATATATTTGCTAGATAGATATGCACTGATTTCTATTTTCTTTAAAGATGGCATTGAAAACAAAGCAGCACATGTTGAAAGAAGACTGGGAGTTCTTTAAACAAAGAAAGTTTATTGAAGAACAGGTAATTTGTTTTAATTTGTTGCACTGTAAGGATTTTTCAGAATTTGCATGTTTTGGTATATGTATTAAAATGACAGGTGTTTGGAACTTCTGCTTCACCGGAGTCTGTGTTTACTGCTAGGGGTTATTCTTGCAGCTAATTGGGGGAGGAACAGTTTATTTAAGAGGAGTCTGATTTGCTGAAACTCCTGGTCCGTGATCATTTAAACAAGTATGTCGAACACACATTGTCTGCCAAATGTATGATGAAAAAGTTATGAACAGAGCACTAGTGAATAAGAAATGGCAATGTAATGAAAATGAGGCTGTGTGGACCAGTGGTTAAAGAAACAGGCTTATAACCAGGAGGTCCCCGTTTCAAATCCCAGCTCAGCCACTGACTGTTGCTTAACGTCTTTGTGCTCCATCTTTCGGGTGAGACGTTGTTATAAGTGACTTTGCAGCTGATGCATAATTCACACACCCTAGTCTTGTATCTTGTAAAGTGCTTTGTGAAGGTGGTCCACTATGAAAGGCGATATGTATAAAAAATAAAAATTATTATTAGGCTTCCCAACTGGGAAGCCTATTGTTATTGTTAATATTTTATTTATTTTAATTTTTTTCTTCCTAAAACGTTAAACTGCGGTTGCTGCTTCAAAGCTGTGTGACTGATCAGGTTCTGACTTGACAGCTAACAAGCAGGATACATTGGCTGTCTGATGCTGATTGCAGTTGGCACCGTGACGCATTTTTCGATAAAACCTTTCGAAATCATCTTCTTGGGAACCGGTGAAGCGATTGATCTGAAACTTGGTATATATTATCAGCATCCAAACCTGCATCAAGTTTGCGAAGCAGAAGTATCTGTAATAAATTTGAATGTCAAAATAGCTGCCACAAATCTTATCGAAACGTGCCCTTAACAGCAAACTGCGGCTATTGAACACTGTTTCTCCAACAAACTCCAAACATGGTAGTTATTGTCCCAGTAGCAATGGAACACAATTATGTCAAAATGGTTATGATTTATAAAACAAGATGACCGCCAGGTGTATGTTTACGTCTGAAATTTAAAACTGCCTCAGTTGACAAACGGTTTACTTGACTAACTCATCCTTGACACTGTAGCAATACAACTGACTTTTAAGAAACTTGAAGATGGCTGCCTGATGCATTTTTGAAAAACAACAAAAAAAAAAAACTTTCAAAGTCTTCTGAGGAACAGTTGAAGTTGCTGATTTTAAACTTGGCACATTGAGAACTAAACACGCTTAGATGGGTACTGATACTGGGACTTGAGAGCTGTAAAACTGCCTGGCAGTTCTAGTTATTTATTATTATTATTATTATTATTATTATTATTATTATTATTATTATTATTATTATTAAATGTTAAATCACAATTTGATGAACGATTTCTCCCAGATATATGCAAAAGCGTAAGTGTGACTGTAACAGGGAGAGATCTGTGCTGACTCTGCTGGTGTGTTCACGGGCTGCAGGAAGAGGGCGACAGTCGTCCAACAACCGCCTGTGAGTCATGGCAGTGACACGGGGAGGTGGGAAAGTGGGTGTGTGGACTTTCCCCCTCTCTGAATGGCTGAGAGGCGAGTCTTGGCAGATTGCTAGCCCTATAAAAAAATGCTCTGCTGTTTCCTCAGGTCTGCCCACTTAGACGCAACAAGAGTGCGGAAGCTCTGATCCAGGACCGGGAATCAGGCGAAACAAAGAGTTTCATAGCGAGACAGAGAGAGCGGGGAACCCTTGGGCAGACCCCGGCGTATTGTGAAAGAACAGGCTAGTTAGCCTACAGAGTAGGACGGTGATCCAGGTCGTGCGGGTAGCGGCGACCGGGGTAACGCTGCAGAGTGCAGCACCTTTTATTTGTAGTTTTATTACTGTTTTATTTTCCATTGTTCTTTTCGCCTTCTGTTTTCATTATTATTTCTTTGAGCACCTGCGAGTGCACTTGCTGTTCACGTACCAGCTGTGGTATTTCCGTGGTGCTGTCTATCATCGTTGATAGGCAGCCCACGGTCAACAGTGCCCTCTGCCGGAGGAACTGTTTGCAAATAAAACTGGGCACCTGTGTGGTGTTTTCAAGTACACCTGTCTGTCTCCTAGTCAGTGAATTACCCACACCCCTTCCACACGTGGTGTTAGCAGTGGGATTCACTGGCACTGCCCCAAGCAGTGCATATTCAGAAGGAGCATACTAGCATGGATGCTAACCAGTTTTCCGCAATGATGGACCTCCTGCGCCAGACTCTCACTGCGGCAGTGCAGGGGGCGGCTAGACCCGCAGCTCCAGACCACTCCATCCAGAAACCCACCAAAATGACGGCCGAGGATCGACCGGACGCCTACTTGGAGGTGTTCGAGGCTATGGCGATCTCGGCCGGGTGGCCCCAAACCCAGTAGGCTAGCTATGTGTTGCCCCAACTCACCGGGGAGGCTCAAGCAGCTGCGAGGACGCTGTCCCCGGAGCACATGCTGCATTACCCCTGGCTGAAGGCAGCCATCCTAAATCGTGTGGGGGCCACAGCGGGGGGCTACACGAAGAAATTCTGGGAGGAGTAGTTTGCGGCAGGGGAGCACCCACGAGCCATCGCCCACCGTCTAAAGGATTACGCCATGGGTTGGTTGAATCCGGATTTGAACACCAAAGCCAGGGTGGTGGAGATGATCGTGGTGGAGCGCTTCCTGGAGTGTCTAGCCCTGGAACCTCGGCTGTGGGTCCAGCGGCAGGCACCAGACACACTGGACCGGGCGGTCGAACTCGCCGAGCGGTACCAGGCAGCGGAACCAACGCCTGCGAAACTGCCCGGGAGGAGTGCGGCTACTGGATCGTCCCCTCAAGTGGCCCCGGAAAGGGTGAAGGGACTGGGGGGAAGGGGTAGTCCAGGATTTGGTCGGGGGGGTGTCGGCGGGAGCTCCCGGCCCGGGTACTGGGGCAGGGTGGGGATACCCACGGGCTGCTACAGTGTCGGACCTCAGCCGACCAGGTAGGCGCGTTCAATTACCTCAGTCACTTCAGCACCCAGGTTTTGTTATTCCTGTGATAGTGGATGGTACAAAAACCCAGGCTCTCCTGCACTCAGGGTGTAGTCAGTCTCTGGTACAGGAGAGCCTAATCTCACCAGGGCATAAACTCATATTGGGACGGGTGCATATTAAATGTATTCATGGGGATGTCCGCTCTTATCCCAAGATCAGTGTGTGTATGACTATTGGCCAGCAGGTGACGCAGGTGCGGGTAGGATTATGTCCTCGATTGCCGGTACCAGTAGTTCTGGGACGGGACTGTGAGCAGTTTAAAGATTGGTTGGCTGGTCTGACAGCCCCATCTTCGTTATTGGCTAAGAAAGAGGAAGTAATTGGAGAGATTTTTCCCTTTCGCGATCCAGAGTGGTTTTGCCATAGATTTAAACCCTGTAAAACTAAACGGGAGCGCCGGATCGCTAAGAATGAGGGCTGGCAATGGAGGGAGTCGGAGAAGTTTCAGGTGGGGGCGGTTGGTGAAGAGTCTGGGGGGTAGGTCGCGGAGCCAGCGCAGGGGTCTGGCTCGGCTGCCTCTGCTCGGGACCGACCTGACCCTGAGTTGGAAGCCATGGGAGCTGATTTCTTAGCTCGCTCCCGTGACTTCCGACTCGAGCAAGGGCGTGACGACGTGCTGGGCAGGCTCTTTGACCAAGCAGCAGTGGTTAATGGTCGGGTGGTCGAGCCCAGATGCGCCGCCACGTACCCCCACTTTGAAATTGATCGAGACCTACTGTACCGTGTTGATAAATTACCCCAGACCGGTGAAGTGCGTCATCAGTTGCTCATTCCTCAGCCCTTTAAGGAGGATTTGTTGCAGCTGGCTCACGCTATTCCCCTGTCTGGTCATTTGGGAAGGGATAAAACTAAAGCAAGGCTTGTGTCACGGTTCTTCTGGCTGGGGCTGGATGGCGATGTTAAGCGGTTTTGTGAACGTTGTGGGGAATGTCAGAAGGCCAGCCCTAGAGCCGTTCCACGAGCCCCACTGGTGCCTTTGCCCCTAGTGGAAGCTCCGTTTGAGCGTATTGGGATGGACATAGTTGGGCCACTAGAAAGGAGTGCGGCAGGATACACCCACCTACTTGTCATTCTGGATTACGCTACGCGTTATCCAGAGGCAATTCCCCTCCGATCTATGTCCGCTAAGTCTGTTGCCAACGAGCTTGTGAAGGTTTTCTCCCGGGTGGGGATTCCCAAGGAGATACTAACCGATCAAGGCACCAATTTTATGTCCCGGCTAATCCGCGGAACATGTAAGCTTTTGGGAATTAAGACCATTAGGACCTCGGTGTTTCATCCTCAGACCGACGGTTTGGTGGAACGCTTTAATAAGACCCTTAAGAACATGTTGCGCAGATTTATTCGTAGTGATGTGCGTTACTGGGACCAGCTGATTCCTCCCCTTCTCTTTGCGATCAGAGAGGTTCCCCAGGCTTCTACGGGGTTTTCACCATTCGAGCTGTTGTATGGGCGGAGACCCCGGGGCGTGCTCGATCTGGTCAGAGAGATGTGGGAGGAGCAGCAGGACAATTCGACCAATACCGTCCGGTATGTGTTGGACCTGCGCAAACGTCTTGAGTCTGTGGGGAAATGGGCGCATGACAATTTGCAGCAGGCGCAGCACAGACAGGAGACACAATATAACCGAGGAGCCCGGTTGCGCACATTTCAGCCGGGGGATAAGGTACTTCTGTTATTACCCAGTTCTGAGTCGAAACTCTTGGCTAAGTGGCAAGGACCCTTTGAGGTTACACGCCAGGTTGGGAAGGTGGACTATGAGATCTGCCAGCCGGAGCGACGGACAGAGAAACACATTTACCATATCAATCTCTTAAAGCCTTGGTTACAACCAGAGGCGTTGTTAGTGGCGCATGCAGATGACGTCACGGACCTGGGACCTGATCTTTCTGTGTTGGCAAGAAAAGGATCGGTACAGATTGCTGAGAATCTGACACCAACGCAGAAATGTCAGGCTCGCGGTCTGGTGGCGGAGTTTCCTGACGTGTTCTCTTCAGTCCCGGGGCAGACTCGAGTAGCCCATCATCACATTGATATTGAGCCGGGGGCGCTAGTTCGCCAGAGGCCGTACCGTATACCTGAGCGTAAAAGACAGGTAATAAAAGCGGAAATTGACGAAATGCTGAGACTGGGGGTAATAGAAGAGTCCCAAAGTGACTGGAACAGTCCGGTCGTTTTAGTCGATAAGCCAGACGGGTCAACTCGATTTTGCATTGATTTCAGACGAATCAATGAGAAATCGAAATTTGACGCTTATCCGATGCCCCGAGTAGATGAGTTGCTGGAGCGTCTAGGCACGGCTCATTTTATGACGACACTGGATTTAACGAAGGGGTACTGGCAGATACCCCTGACCCCGGAATCTAGAGAGAGGACGGCGTTTTCGACTCCCTTCGGGTTGTACCAATTCAGGACCATGCCCTTTGGGTTGCACGGAGCCCCCGCCACTTTCCAGCGGATGATGGATCGCATCTTGCGGCCCCATCAGCAGTACGCCGCTGCTTACATAGATGACGTGGTTATCCACAGTGAGGATTGGCCGAGTCATCTGTGTAAGGTAGCGGCGGTGCTGCAATCCTTGCGGGAGGCGGGGCTCACTGCTAACCCAAAGAAGTGTGCCATTGGGAAGAGTGAGTCGGAGTATTTGGGGTATCGAGTAGGGGGCGGCCAGATCAGACCGCTAGTTGCTAAGGTGAAAGCCTTGGCTGACTGGCCGGTTCCTACAACCAAAACCCAGGTGCGCTCTTTCTTGGGACTAGCGGGCTATTATAGAAAGTTCATCCCGAGTTTCGCTACGCTCGCTGCTCCCTTGACAGACCTCACCCGGAAGGCTGCCCCAAATACGGTTCAGTGGACGGAGTCGTGCCAGAGGGCCTTTCTCGCCTTGAAGCGGAGGCTGTGTAGTAAGCCAGTACTATGCAGCCCGGATTTTGGTAAGAGGTTCACCCTGCAGACGGATGCGTCAGAGACAGGTCTCGGGGCAGTGTTGTCGCAGGAGGTTCGGGGAAGCGAGCACCCAGTCCTGTATATCAGCAGGAAGCTCCTTCCCCGCGAGAAAAATTATAGCACCATCGAGGAGGAGTGTCTCGCAGTAAAATGGGCAGTCGAGTCACTCCGGTACTACCTCCTGGGGCGACACTTCACCCTGGTTACAGATCATGCCCCCTTAGCATGGCTTCACCGGATGAAAGATAGCAACGCCAGAATCACACGGTGGTACTTGGCCTTGCAGCCCTATGCCTTCAGGGTAGTCCACCGAGCAGGAAAGCTGCATCAAAACACAGACTTTTTCTCTCGGGAAGGCATGGGGGTGTAAGATTTTCGAATGAACCGGTGGTGTCATTCTGAGGGGAAGGATATGTAACAGGGAGAGATATGTGCTGACTCTGCTGGCGTGTTCACGGGCTGCAGGAAGAGGGCGACAGTCGTCCAACAACCGCCTGTGAGTCATGGCAGTGACACGGGGAGGTGGGAAAGTGGGTGTGTGGACTTTCCCCCTCTCTGAATGGCTGAGAGGCGAGTCTTGGCAGATTGCTAGCCCTATAAAAAAATGCTCTGCTGTTTCCTCAGGTCTGCCCACTTAGACGCAACGAGAGTGCGGAAGCTCTGATCCAGGACCGGGAATCAGGCGAAACAAAGAGTTTCATAGCGAGACAGAGAGAGCGGGGAACCCTTGGACAGACCCCGGTGTATTGTGAAAGAACAGGCTAGTTAGCCTACAGAGTAGGACGGTGATCCGGGTCGTGCGGGTAGCGGCGACCGGGATAACGCTGCCGAGTGCAGCACCTTTTATTTGTAGTTTTATTACTGTTTTATTTTCCATTGTTCTTTTCGCCTACTGTTTTCATTATTATTTCTTTGAGCACCTGCGAGTGCACTTGCTGTTCACGTACCAGCTGTGGTATTTCCGTGGTGCTGTCTATCATCGTTGATAGGCAGCCCACGGTCAACAGTGCCCTCTGCCGGAAAAAGCAAGAACTGTTTGCAAATAAAACTGGGCACCTGTGTGGTGTTTTCAAGTACACCTGTCTGTCTCCTAGTCAGTGAATTACCCGCACCCCTTCCACAGTGACATACAGAAGGACTGATGTAGGGACACAAAGACAACACCATATAGTCCCAGAATCTGGTAATCTGGTAAAGTATGCTGCATATTAATATCAAGCTCCACCACAATTGGATAAGCGGTTTTCTAGTGTAACACCGCGTTGCATGTAGAAATACTGTACATCACTGAGTTCTGAAAAGTTCTAGAGTTATCATTTAAAGTTTACTGAGAAAATATCAAAAACTTCATTTAATTAAACACCACCAAATTTTTTTGCTTTGGTTTTGGATTTGTTAACATTGATTTTGTTACATAATTTTGTGTTTTTTTTGTTTTTTCCCCAGTTAACAAACAGCAAGAAATCACTTCCAGTGGAAAATAATTTCACAGACACTATGAGACATATGCTTTCATCTAGACTGAGCATTTCTGACTGCCCGAACTGTAACTATAGACGTAGGTAAGTCCCTAACAATCCTAGGATTTAAAACCTGGTGTGGTATCTATTTGATTTTCTAGTAGATAAGTGATATAGATATATCTGTAAATCATCATCAATTTTATTTTTATAAAGTGGTGTTCAGTTTCTTAATCTCTGCAATAACTGCTTTAGTTTATTCATATTAACCAGGCCAATGAACAGCTGTTGGTAGCTTCATTAGTATCTGAGGGGCTAGCATTGACATAGAACTGTTTCTCTCCCCCAGGTGTACCTGTGATGACTGTAGCCTTTCACATATTCTGACCTGTGGCATTATGGATTCTCCAATAACCAATGACCTTCATATAAACCAGTTACCATTGCAAGTGGAGTCTGCTCCTGACTACCTCTCTGAAATACGCCCACCCAGCATGTCATCGGCTAGCTCAGGGTCGGGCTCCAGCTCTCCCATCACCATGCAGCAGCACCCGAGACTCATCCTGGCAAACAGAGGCTCAGCCCCCACCTTGTAAGTGATTTGTAATGTGACAATCCACAAAACCTGAAAATAACCGAAATATGTACTGACATGTTTCCCAAAGTAGGGGTCGCGACCCAAATATGGGTCGAAGCAAGGTTTCTGATGGATTGCCAAACAATCTACAAGATATGGCAATGACTGCACACGGCCAAAGTGCACACCTACAATTACAATTTTCCCTTTCCAGTCTGATGTCAGACCCTGTCAGACATCATCAGAAAGACGTAAAGCACAGGTCTCTAGTTGTTTTTTCTCCGGAAAAAGCCGAGAAAACCTTTCAATTACCGAGTGAGATCGATAGGAGCCGAATGAAACCAAAAAACAAAAAAAAGGGTGTATCTCATAGCCCCATGCATTACAGAGATAATACGGACATAATAAAGGCGATGGCTGCTTCTGCATCCAGCGCTCAAAGAACATAACAGACATTTGCAGAGCTTTTTGAGATGTTGTAGCAATAAAATAATGACTTGGATCACATTATTGAGGAGTTTGGTGATAAAACGAGTGATCAGGAGAGGATTTATCAATATGCACATCTATAAAGAGATATGTGTAAAAGTACACCCAACAAGGGGTGGGGGCTTGGCTGGAGATACAGTACTGAGTGTCCTTTTGTGATTCAATGCCTTTTTAAACCTGTTTTACGCTGAAAAAAAGAAATTAATTGACGCATGTAAAAGAAACGGCGTGAGTGAAAATAAATTGGACCTGACGCGCCTGACAAGCTCTGAATGAATGGACTGTAAAGGGTTAAGATTTTGTTTCGTTCTATTCAAAATAAATATAATTTGCATACAAACCATTACCAGTAATTATGTAAACAGTGTATTGTTTTATCACCAGTCTTCTGTTTTAAATATGAACCAAAAAAAGAAAGCATGTGGTAAGATTTTATGTGCGGTTACTTGTGATTTTGAAAACAGTTGTTAAAATTGATTCAAAACAAAAAAATGTCTAATCCTACTTGCAGCTCAAAGAAACAAAACAAAAAAATATCTTATATTAACTTCGATTTTTCTTAAATTGGTGACAAGGATGATCCACGTCCTCGTGTCATTTGTCGTGAAGTACTGGCTCCCGAAAGCCTTAATCCGTAGGTATCTTGAGACACAGGCCCTCCAGATTGCATTGGGAAAGCAAGCTAGATCAGTTAGCTAAACAGCAAGATGTTCTTAAAACTGTCTCAGAGAAGGAGATGAATGTATCCTACCTGGGTACAATGCATATTGCAAAAAACTAAAAACTGCACAACTGACTCTTGTTGGTATGTTTGCAGTTCTTGATGTTGAATTGAAAATTAAAACTGGTATTCAGTATGTTGTTGCAAAACAATTTTAAATTGATATTGTAACGTGGAGGTAAAAGAAGCAATCCAGGCAAGTATTCTGGTCTCAAATGTACGGTTTATTTTACAGGAACGAGACGTTCAATAAAATGAATGCAATAAACAATAACTAACACAGGATAAATAAAATGCTTTAATAAACAGGCAGATAACACACATGAAGTTAAGTCCCTGTGTCAAAACAACAGGTTCTCTCCCAAAGCTCACACTCTTCACCTAGCCCCTCCCTCTGCCAGGCTTACATTTGGCTCCGTTGTGTGCGATTCCTCAATCACAGGCATGCATTCCTGTCCCACCACCCATTATCACAGTGCACCCACATAGTCCGTCAATCCCCATGAGAGCGCTCCTGCAAAAGCATGTCTGCGATCAGCTGCAGTCCCTTTGTCTGCGACGGGGACCCCTAACTCAAAAACCTGGACTGGCTGTCGTGTGAAAGAGCTTTCGTAGAAGTTTAAAATCCTGTTATACATATTCACAGGGATTAAGGGCTAAATAAATGTCAGTAGCCATGTAGAACGCTCTGTTTATTGATCTTAGTTCTCTCTCTTCTTTAATCTGCACTGTGCGTTTCTTGAGGGAAGTCTAATTATTTGAACCGAGAGCGATTTGAAGAACTTTTTCTATACCTTTGTCTTCAGTTACATTAACTGGTCGACTACTGCCACACTGCGAGTATATTTCTTAAAGCTTTTTGTTTTGAAGTACTCCCTGGTTTCTCAGTGAAGCACTCCAGCATAGTTTGCTTCTGAGTTGTGGCAAGGCTGGACGTTCCTGTTGATTCTCCTCCATTGCTTGAAGATGGTCTTGCCTCAGCAAAGGGATGTTTTGCACGTAAATGATTATGCAAACTACTCCCGCTCCCCTGGTATGAAAAACTTTGTTTGCAAATGAAACAGAACACCCTTTCTTTTCCAAAGATTTTTCCTTCCAAGCTTAATTTTATACCCAAAACTAAATTTAAGTTTTCCCTAAATTTTCTGTTCTCTACAACTATCACCACTTGATACCGTTTGTGATGACTCACGTAATTTCCCTCATGTTAGTTACTTTGGATTTTAGCCCTGTAATGCCCAGACAAAAAAAAAAAAATCTAATTCTGCACTATTTAAATTGTAAAAAAAATAAATAATAATAATAACAATAATAATCTGCGATCAACTCTTCAGTTGTTGATTTAATCGGTCCGATTTAATCTGTTAATCTGTTACATGTGCATGAAGTAAATGTGGGTCATGGGGATCTTACTTGATACTAATAGCTCAAATTTTATATATAGCTGACACACACACACAATTTGTCTTGTCTTTATTTCTATAGCATCATCTCTTTTAATCCATCAATATTATTTCATTTTTTTAGCTGTAGTGATGATGATGACGATGATGTGCCACCACTGTCGGCTAAGTTTGCAGATATATACCCAATGAATAACTATGATGATGCCGAGGTTGTGGCCAATATGAACGGAATGCATGGCGAACTGAATGGTGGGGGCGAAAACATGGCACTAAAAGATGAGGTGTGTTTGTCTGTGCAACATAAAAAAATAACCCTTGGTGCTGCAGTTTTTTGTAACTAACTTGCTTGCTGTTTTATCTTTGTCACTCAAAATAATTCTTATCTATTTTTATCTCTTATGCATTATGATAAATCTGAGTTACATAAGGGAGTGTTTTATGAAATTAGTTACTTACTAATTTCATCAGGCCCAGACAACATGTCAACATCAGTCAGACTTTGTCAATATGGTAATTAGATAGAAAGATCAACCATTTCCTGATTTTAAATCCACTTTTTGATCAGGTTTGAGTTTGGAAAGTATCTTTAATGAAGTGGCATGAAATTAACATACACTGGGGCAGGGAGGACACACATTAGCAGTGAGAGTTTCTCTTGACCTCTTATTTCATTCTGATTTTCAACAGTCTCCACAAGTAAGCAGTACGAGCAGCAGCTCCTCAGAAGCAGATGATGATGAAGCCGATGGGGAGAGCAGCGGAGAGAGTCTGACCCCTGGAAAAATGGCTCTAATGAAGGATGATTTAGAGAGGGACAGTCCTCCACCGTCTTACCCAACTCAACAGGTGAAAAGGTTTAAAGGCCTTCTGTAAAATGTATTTGTGTTGAAATATGAAAATATAAAATTTATGTGTATATACTCCAGTTGACTTTGTGTCTAATGGGCATCAAACTTTAAGCAATACATTTGCATTTATGACACTTATGAGCCCTGGCCTCCATCCACTCCTTGTATGGGATGTGTTAAATACCAGGATTCTTTTAGGGGGAAACCTTTAGGATGTAGCATAAACACATATGATTTGGTTGTAATTAAATTAAATGCAGTGTTTATTTTTTTACAGGTTGATCAGGTTCAGCATGCTTGTGAATGTCATGTTTGTAAGCAAGAAGCAGCTGGACTAAATGCAGCAGCACTTTCATTTGGACGACATCCTTCTGGCCACCAGTTCTTAACAAAGAAAACTTCTCACCCTGCTCTGCACCTATACCCACACATCCATGGGCACCTGCCACTACACATGTCCCACCTACCCAGGCCTCTTCTCCACCCCAATCTTTATTCAAGTCCACCCTTTTCACACAATAAGGTAAGGCTGGTATTTGTATTTATTTATTTATTTTTATTTTAATATTCCCCCGGAAGACTTCTGTCAGGAATACATTTGAATATTTTATTTGAGTTGAATGAAATATAAAGATTCTAGCCACATTTAACTTAATGGAAATGGCTGTGTTGTGTATAAAGAGTTTTACGCCTTTTGTATCCAAAATGTGTTTGACATATAAACAAGATTTTTTTTAGATATGAATTCTTCAGCTCAAGTAAAAAGAGTTATTAAAAAGTTCTGGCCCAAATTTTTATTTACTGCCAAAATAACTTCAAAACTATACAGCTTTCATTTTTTTTTATTATTATTTAACGGGATCTAATATATATATACCTCAAATAAAACAGAGCTGATTTTTCATATTAAATGATTAACTAAAAATATTGTTCCCAACAGTTTGGTGACGATCAAAATTTTAAAAAAAATAGTAATAAAATCATTTTAATAATGAGATGTCCTTTTTCAGACACTTCCTTCAGCTCCGACATCTAACCATACAGGTAAACATCAGGTATTCAATGCTTCCCTTCAGGACCATATCTACCAGAACTGCTTTGGGAACACGACAGACTGGAACAGTTCTTTACCCCCATCTCTTAAATTTGAAAACTTGTGGGAATCCACTGTTATGAAAAACTGGAACCCTGCCATTTTTCTACAAGAACCACAGTCAGGTGAGGGGATGCATGGGTAGAGGAAAATCATGATTCAGACATAATGGGGTCTAATCAGTTGAGCTGAGTGTCATCATATATTTACTACAGACAGTGATTAAATCATTAAAACGGTACACGCTTACGGGTGGTGTGCACATTTGTACGCTAATAAGACACCCAAGCACTGTTTGTAAGTTTGATTCTCTGATACACAAATCAACTTAATTTAATGGTAATGGGAGCATTTTGATCTACTGCTGTATAGATGAATTGGATATAACCCAATTTTTACAAAGCGTGTGTATGTTCAGAATTATATTTGACAAATGTACCTGTTGTGTAAGAATATTTTGCAGCCTTTTTTGTTTTAAACTTTATACATTGAACTTTTACCCTTTTTATATAAACAGGTACTACTTCTTTTTCTATATTTTATTAGGAGATCTGTTGGGCCCTGCTGTCCCAGAAATTAGACCAGACACGCTTCCACCATCATCCAGTACAGAAACCACATCCACCACAGAAACCAAGGAAAAAAAGAACACAGCCAAGAAGAAATGTCTCTACAATTTCCAAGATGCCTTTATGGAACCAAACAAAGTTGTCATGGCCACCTCTTCAGCCACCTCATCAGTTTCCTGCACAGCTACTACTGTCCAGTCAAGTAATAATCAGATCAAACTTTCATCTAAAAGACCCACTTCCCTAGGTAAAGAGGGAAGGAGTACAAAGGGACCTTTAGCCATGCATTACAAGGATAGTGAAGGGAGCATATATGAACAAAATGCACTTTAATGTTGCATTTCCTTTTGTTCAGCCTTTTAGTAATTCTCACCATAGCCCATCAGTGTAATTCCCACACAGCTAAAATTAATACAAATACAATTTGTATTAATCACTTTTCTCAAATTTCTTACCCAGTTTGTCAGATCATTGATGTTAAATATTTATTTGCTGATCATTAGTTTCTTTGAACATCCTTAAGTTAGATTGTTTTTCTTTTTCTAAGACTGTAGTTCAGATAGGAAGTGAAGTTTAAATTACCAATGGAATTTAAGTATGTTAATTTAATCAACTGTCATGCGCTGTTTATTTTACACGCGCTGTTTTAAAAAAAAAAAAAAAATTCAGAGTAAAACAAGTTTAAAAGGCACTGAGTCACAAAAGGACACTCAGTACTATGTCTCCAGCCAAGCTCCACCCCTTGTTTGTTGTATTTTTCGCATACTTCTTTATAGACGTGCATACTGATAAATTCTCTCCTCGTTTTATCACCAAATTCCTCAATAATGCGATCCAAGTCATTATTTTACTACTGTAACATCTCAAAAAGCTCTGCGAAAGTCTGATATTCTTTGAGCGGTGGATGCAAAAGCAGCTATCTCCTTTGTTTATGACCGTGTTATCTCTGTGGTGCATGGGGCTATCAGATACGCCCTTTTTTCGGCTTCATTAGTCTCCTATCGGTCTCACTCGGCCATTGAAAGGTTTTCTCATATTTTTTTTCCGGAGAAAAAACGACTAGAGACCTGTGCATTAGGTCTTTTTGATGATGTCTGACCGGGTCTGACATCGGACTGGAAAGGGAAAATTGTAATGTTGGACCTGGTCTGACATAGGACCACAGAGGGTTAAAGAGTAAGTAGCAGGGTTCTGAAGAATATAGCGCTAACACCCCCACATGTTGCTACAACTGTTTAAATAACGTACCTGTAATTTTTCTTTTAATTAACAACCTGACAACTTTTTACACTTAAAACTTTAAAGTCTTTTTCAAAGCTCTTTTCAAAATGTCTGCTGTAGTGCACCAATAGTGTAAGGATTATACCCACATTGCCAAACAGGTAACACAACAATAACGATCCACACTGTGGTACAGAATAGAAAAGCTAGAGCACTTGTTATGGGTTTTTCCTTCCTGCAGTGATTTAGGGGACAGATCTCAAACCCTAGAGCACTAGAGGGGACATTTTAAAAAGAGGTTTGAAACAGAATTTAAAGTTGGAAGTGTAAAAAGTCAATGTTAACAATGAAAAGGAAAATTACAGGTACGTTACTTAAAAAGTTGTAGCAACACATGGGGATGTATGATGCTGTGTTTTTCAGAACTCCACTAGTTACTCTTTGATCTCTTCGAGTTACATGTGTTAATCTTTGCTATTATTATTTAATAACCATATTGTCTAAATTGTATGTTTTTAAAATCAGTGATTCATTCTTGACTTAAGGCAGCCTTCCCTTCAGGAAGAAATTATTGGTAAAAAAAAGTCAGAAAAATAAATACTTTGTATTAGTGTGCACAAATCTGGCTTCTAACCTGCTTGTTTTATTTTAGGTGAAGTATTCCACAATATAGGCAAAGAGGACCACAGGCACCCCACTCCAGCTGCACCTAGAAGTAGCCCCACAGGTTTAGCATTACTCCCCTCCCTAACAACTACAACACAGTCTCCTGCCTCTGCGCCTCATCTACCCAATCTCGCAACTCAACACTTCCCAAAGACTGCCGCTACAGCACCTGGGTTTATGGATCCTCACCAAGGACTGTGCCCCACCAGTGTTGTACTTCCTGCTGCTACCACAGAAAACTCTGTGAGCGCTCCACCTAGTGTTTGCAGGTTTGTTCACTGTTGTAAATCAGGACTGATACGTAGTTTACATACAGATGTTCACTGACAAGGGAACATCAATACAAGTTTTAATAATTGGTCAAATCAGTTCTACCTTACTGTAGAACTAAAGGCATATGCAAGTATTGGGGTTGGTATTTTTGTTAAATACTTACTGTTTCTCTCTACTTTAAATAGACTGTGAGACTGTTAATGTTCTAAGATCCTTGTCCAACTTTGTTTTGATGTGTGTATTTATTTCTGTTCATGTAGTGACCCAGATTGTGAGGGTCATCGCTGTGAAAGCAATAATGTGTATGACCATCAGCAGTATGATGGGGAGGAAAGCCAGGATGAGGACAGTTGTTCAGAACATAGTTCTAGCACCTCCACGTCCACCAATCAAAAAGAAGGAAAGTACTGTGACTGCTGCTACTGTGAATTCTTTGGTCATGGTGGGGTAAGTGTGTTTTATTTCTTATATTGGTTCATGTGCTGTCTGGGTGATTTTATCACCAGGACTAATAAACCACACCACCAGGGGTCCCCCGAGTAGCTCACCTGGTAAAAGCATAGCCATGTGCAAGGTGGGGTCATGCAGTGGAGGTTTGCATCCTGGCTGTGCGAAGTGGCCATTCTTTGCTTGGCATTCCGAAGGCAGTGTCACATTGGCTCTGGCACTCCCATGGGTTAGGGAGGCAAAACCATCAGGAACTTTCTTCTCATCGTGCTACAGCGAACCCTGCTATCCAGGCACCCAGTGAGCTCAAAAGTAGACACCTGCAGGGCTGGCCTTTGTCCTCCAGAGGTCGGTAGCTTGCTGACATCTGCTGTCGAGTTCCTGGGTGTAAAAGAGGAAGCTGACTTGGTTTTGGGGACCTTCAGTTTTGCTGAGATGGGAAATCGTCGGTAAAATAATTGAAAAGACTAAATTAAACAAAAAAAAAACTAAACAAAAAACAACACCAGATACATTATTGTAGGTAAAGTTCCTCTGTTTCCTTGGTTTACATTACAGATATGTGTTATGTTTGTGCTAACTGTTTATTGACCGTGCCAGAGGTTAGTATTTCTTTCTAATCTGTAGCCTCCAGCTGCACCAACCAGTAGAAACTATGCAGAAATGCGTGAGAAGCTGCGCTTGCGTCTAACAAAGAGGAAGGAGGAACAGCCAAAGAAAGACGATCCACTGAGCGACAGAGAAGGTGTTGAAGACCACCGGAAAGTGGAAGATCTGTTACAGTTTATAAACAGCTCAGAGTCCAAACCAGTTAACAGCTCCCGGGCAGCAAAAAGGGCACGGCACAAACAGAAAAAGGTAATTCTTGTTAAACTTCACCTACGTAAGATGTATGCTATTTGGCACAGATTGCTAGCATTTTAAATTGAACCAACCTTTCTCACCTAATCAATGTACCAGATTCACAAACATTTCAGTACCTCTTGTTTTGCCATTCCATGATTTTGTGATTGCAGCATTTATGATAGTACAAAGAAAAGGAATTTACATTACAGATAGGAGTAGTATTCTTCACTACTGTCACTTTTTTATTTTGGTATTTTATTACAGTTTTAGTGTGGTATTTATTGACTACACCATGTAACATTTATTTTTTTTTTTTTTTTTTTTTTTGTTCCTGGGTAGTAAGTGTTATTTCCTAATTGCTTATGCCTCAAAAGTGTAGAAAATGGCTATTATTCCCCACAAACTTTGCTTTTGTGACCAGGACAGTGATATTTCGAAATATCACTATTTCCAATGGGACAACGGGCAAATGTGTGTCTTTTCGTTCACAGTCAGAAAAAACATATGAATCCAAATTAACATGTATTTATACTAAAGTAATACAAAAATTACTACAAAAGATTTAGAAGTGAGTAGTTTTTCGAGATTTACGATTATACTGTATTTACAGTATAATCGTAAATCTTGAAAAACTACTCACTTCTAAATCTTTTGAAGTCATTTTATTTACAGTATAATCGTGAATCTCGAAAAAACTACTCGCTTCTAAATCTTTTGTAGTCATTTTTGTATATATAATATTTCTCAGAAAGATGGCTCTGCTGTAAGAAAGGGACATTTTGTGTGTCTGTTGTTGTTTTTACATTTATTTATTTATATTATGTTTGATGCTTCCCTGGTGGGGAATATACTGTAGAATGTATTTAAAGGGTGGACATAAACTAATTTAGCATTTACTGTTTTTCAGGTAAGCATTGAAATATTTAGGAACATTTGTTGTATTATTACCTTAGAGAAAATTTGCAATTTTGAATGACACAATTTTTTTTCTGCTTTTAATCAGTTGTGAAAGGTCTTGAAATACCTATTTTTAAGCTGTGAAATGTCATGAAATAAGCTATTTTTTTAAAGTGGAAAAAAATACATCCCTTCCTATCAGGTTTTTAAACAGCTACTTTAAGCTTGGGAAGCAGTCAGCAAGAAAGCCTGAAATAGATTGCAGCAAAACCACGCAACCTTTTACAGGGGGTCTCGTTAAACAGGAGCAACTCTGTGTAGCCCTTCAGTCTGCTCCGATCCAAGACGTATCTTTGTCCATGTTTTCCAGTTCTCCACAGCAGGAACTAGAACTCTGAGTAGGAGCAGCTGTATTACCTGCATGATTTAAAAAAAAAAAAAAGTATAATAATAATCTGTTGTTGGTCTGCTTACACCAGACAGTCGAGCGTCCAGGGGACGCAGACAACTGCAAACCTGAGAGTCCTGACACACACACGTGGATCACAATTGATTACAATACACATATATCAGTTATATTTAATTATGTCCACTGTTTTTAAGGCATTATATAGGAAAAAATGATACTGAATTCTAAATGTATTGTATCTTTGTATATAACAGTAAGCATTTCACTTGAGTGGGGAGGAATAATTAACAGTTAGTAATAGAACTTCAACATCAGGAGCCTAAATGTTATGTTGTTCCACAGATGGAGGAAAAAGCCCGCCTTGATGCAGAGGCCTTGGAGAGGGAGCAGCAGCAGATGCTTGAAGAGAAAAGGCGGCGGAAGGAGGAGGAGAGACTCCAACAAGAGCTTCAACGGCTTCAAGAACATCAGCTACTCCGAGCTGCCAAGAAAAAGAAAAAGGAGAAAATGAGAGAGGCTCTCAAAACAGACCCTGTTCTTCAAAACCCTCAGCCCTTAAAGGAGACTGCTCAGAATGCATTAGTAAAACTTCAGAATGGTAAGGTGCAGTCATGGGACAAAATAATTAATTCACCCTGTTCACCCATCAGGTCAGCATTTAATAAAGAGCAAAGAACAGTGCCTGAACCTTTTGTGACAAAGCAGAATTTGGGGAACGAGAAAGACTTTAAGCAGTCTCAGCTACTGCAGAAAGAGGAAAAAGCAAAACAGCCAGAGGTGCTTGTACCTCCTCACACTGCACCACATCGAGAGGTTAATAGCAAGCCAAAGCTAAAACAACAGCTTAGCAAACTGGTCACAGAGATGGGAAAACAGCCAGAGGTGCTTGTACCTCCTCACACTGCACCACATCGAGACGTTAATAGCAAGCCAAAGCTAAAACAACAGCTTAGCAAACTGGTCACAGAGATGGGAAAACAGCCAGAGGTGTTTGTACCTCCTCACACTGCACCACAACGAGAGGTTAATAGCAAGCCAAAGCTAAAACAACAGCTTAGCAAACTGGTCACAGAGATGGGAAAACAGCCAGCTGAAGCAACTAAGGTCACAGATATCCAGCTGAAGACTGCCAACAAGATCCAGGTAGAATTGAAGCTTAAGCAAGCTGATGATCTATCTGACCAGGAACTGAAAAAGGAAGAAAAGGTCAATGTTACAAATGGCAAGAAGCAATTAAATCATATAAAGGAGGACAAGCCCATGGTAATGATTGAATTGGCAGCTCCGCCTGAACAGCAGCAGAATAACAAGCCCAACACAGGAAAGACCAAGAAAAATAAAAAGAAGAAAGGAGATAAGCTAAACAATTCCATTGGTGAGTTTACTATTCTGGAACTTCCTAATTTTAAAACCCATTCAAAAAGTTTAGTGTTTTATCATTTAAATATCATATTGAAGAAATCCAGTATTGATTTTTTAAAAATAAAACAGTAGGATGTACAAATTTTTTAGGTGTTTTGGTTATTATTATTATTATTATTATTATTATTATTATTATTATTATTATTATTATTATTTTTATTATTATTATTATTTTAAGTATGTAACTTTATCTTGCTTTTACATTGGTATTGGAGAGCAAAGGTTCCCAAACTCGTGCGGGTGCCATCTACCAGCTACGTAGACCAGCCTAGAATAAGCCACGAGTCCACATGAACGTAACCTACAGGGCAAGTGTCAGTTGTGAGAATTTGTTGGGAACGTGTGTACCATAGCCGTTTTATTTTTGCCTGTAGCAAAGGCGCAGCGTTCAGTTGCCGAATTCCCCCCCCCCCCCCTTCTTGCAAACCTGAAACTGTGACAGATAAGGTCATTTATTATTATTATTAGTGGTAGTAGTACTTTTTGTAGCACGCATGAGCATATTATACCCCTTTTCCACCTGCACACCCCAGGCAAGCCAGCCTGCTATGGCTCGGATAGCTTGAGTTGCTTTTACACTGGAGAAAGGTGAGCCGAGCTGAGAGACGTCTCATAATGAACATGCTGAGTCGATTCAATTAAATGTCAGGCTACAAAAATTGAGCCAAGCATTAATTTAATAAAATTTACAGGGATTTTTTTATTGTTGAAAAGTACTTAGTGTGTGTGTTGGGGGGTGGGAGGCTTGATAAACATACAGTGCCATGAAAAAGTGTTTGCCCTGTCCTAATTTTGTGCATTTTTGCACATTTTTCACATTAAATTTGGTCAGATCTTTTCATGGGTTTGGTTGCAGTTATTACCGCTAAAGGTGGCGTAACCATTTATTGAGTCTAAGGGGGTAGTTACCTTTTCACACTGGGACATTAGGTGTTGCATAACTTTTTCTTTAAATAAATGAAATAAGTATCAAAATGTTGCGTTTTGTTCACTCAGGGTCCCTTTTATCTAATATTAGATTTTGGTTGAAGATCTGATAACATTCATTGTCAGAAATATGCAAAAATGCAGAAACTCAGACCGGGCAAATACTTTTTCATGGCACTGTACCTAAACAAAAAAGACAAAGACGGGGGACTGTATTACAGGTATACATGATTCAATTACGTCCTTATAAAATGAAACAACGTGGTTTAATGTTTCTATTTTATTATTATTATTTTATTTATTTATTTTTGATACTTTGATCAATAGTGCCAGCCCAAATATCTATATAGTGCTCCCGCGCTATAAGGCTCTCTGTTATAACGTGCCTCAGATATAATGCTCCTACAGCATGTCCCCCAATTCCCTATACTAATGGTTCATGCAATATATTTCTACAGTAAATACAGTACCGGTGTCGTAGGAAATGTTAATCACGCAAGCGCAGTAATGCAAAACTAGGCACAAGTAAGGCTTTTTATATTTATCTGACTATTTTATTTGCAAGACTATGTTGTTAGTGTGTGTTCGTGCCACTGTCTTTTAAAATGTGTGATCGACGACTCTATTTGGTAAATTGTTTTAAACCCCTGTCTCAAAAATCAGATGTAGTTTATGTGTGATCACAGAGATTTATTTATATATTAAATGATTTTACAGGTCAAAATGATGTCAATCTTTAATCAAAATTAAAATGTTTCAGTAATGTAATCTAATGACATGCTGCATCCATAATATTAGTATGACAAGGTCAAATTTTACATTTTAATATTACTATAGCTGTAACTTTACTACAGTTTCGATGTGTCAAACCGCAGGCCTACATATAGTAGCTATCATGGTTGGTATTAAACTACAAACTACTATATTTACCACGGTTTAGCAAAGGCATTAACTCTTTAGTTTTTAACTAATTAATGTATTGTTTCTTCCCAAACTTGTAATTGAAATACATGCATGATGATAACCACTCTCCTGTTTGTTTTACTATCCTAATTATACAAAGTATTAAAAAAAAAAAAAAAAAAAAAAAAAAATGAAACAACAAAGTGCATAATACAAAATAATAATAATACTCTATGAGCAACATTTTTCATCATGTGATTGTGCGCCGTGGCCTAGTTAGTAGTGGTAGCATGGAGCTCAATTTTTTCCATGACTGAAACGCGTGCTTTTTTAACTTTTGGAAAATCGTTCGCCTACCTGTCCACACGGTAGTGCTTCCCAAAACAAGAACACCTCCAGAAATGCAAAATAACGCTAAATATGTAACACATTTTGTCAGTTAACATTTGTTACACAAACAGATATACACATTAATATCACAGGCTACTTATAAATTTCATTTTAAATTATGTATTTGTTGCTAATATATTATAGTGCTAGATATTCGCATTCTCTTATCTAGCGTCATACTGTTGAATATATCCGATCTACTATAAATTATACTTTAAATGAAGGTTTTAATTACTTGCCAACGGTTGGAAACTGTTTTGACGAGGGAATCGGGGGTCCCTGTCCCCGGGGGGGGTCATACGCATCATACACATGGGAGGAGTCATACGCAAAAAAAAAAAAAAACACTATTATAATAGACATATCCTCCCAACTCAACACGAAACGACCATCATGACAATAAAAATAGACATATTAAAGCGTTCTTACCTTTGTATAAGTTAGTGGTCAGCAGATGTCAGCCACTCGAAGAGCACAGCATGTAGTTTTCACTAACTCTACTGTGCAGAATTTTTTTTTTTATTTTCTATCGGTAAATATCAGGACTTTCTTCCTATGCATCAAGATGTGGGACTGTTGCCATGCATGCATTTTAAATGATTTATTTTGTGTTAATATTCTCTTATCTAGCGTCATACTGTCAAAGATGATCTACTCATTTATATAAATTATACTTACCAACTTCATTTTAAATTATTTATTGTTTGTTAATGTAGCCGATCAACTTATTTTCAAGGCTTGATCCACTTGTTTCCCAGCCTAAACTCGTAGACATTGGAAACGATGGAACCTTCCCTTTTAAATTCTAGAGCTTGATCAACACGTTTCCTAGGACACCGGTGTTGTTCAAACTGTAAACAACTTCTCTGTCTCCCCCTTTTGATACAGTATCTGAACTGAAGAGAAGCTGTGCTGGCACTTTAGAACACAGACATCTTATTCAGCATTTGTTTTATAACTAAATAAATATTAGGCCTATTACATGATGCTTTCCTGATGTATTCACTTTTTTGCTGCGAGAGGAGCTGCGGCTGTCTCCGGGAGATTTGATGCTTCAGACCCGCTCTAGCAGGCGAGCCCATTCCCTCTTCCCTTCTCGGACTTGGTTTGATTGTCTGTCACTTCGAACTGAACTCCCGACCGCGGTTTAGCCAGGCTATTTATGGTTTAAAAACTGCTAATTAAAGTGATCCACAAGTGAGAGTGTTACCTTTTTTTGTTTTTGTAAAAAAAAAAAATGTAGCATTGATTACATGGTGCTTTATGCATGGTTAATTCACAGAAAGTTACATTTTTGCTTCACTCTATGTGCATTATAGAGAGGGAGTTACTTTATTTTGTATTTTACTCAGGTGTGTGTTATGTGCCCTGCAGTGTAAAGGTAAGGAATTAGGAAAACATCTAGCAATTGTGGTCCTAAGGGTTGTCACTTTTTTCTTGGAATGATGCTTGAGCGTGATGACGAAATGCAATAACCCTGCCCATAGTGTGCTTCGGCCCCCGAGACAGATTTAGATATGTTGCGAGGCTGGAGTTTAACGGTACGGTATGGGCAGTGTTGCCAATTTAGCGATTTTGTCACTAGATCCAGCGACTTTTGGGTTTCCCTAGCGATAAAAACATCGTCAATGTGACTAGCGACAAATCTAGCGACTTTCACTGCCGACAACAGTGATTTTCAGAGAAAGTAGTTGCCAATTTGTATCATCGCAACATAAGTCACACGCAGCTCAATACACCACGCTTCTCTCCTCCTGAAGAAATACAGTGGTGGCATGCTTCATGTAGTGCAGATTTCCACAGATCTGCAGAGTTCTGGACATAATCGCAGAGATGCACACTCTTCGAGGGCTGCTGCTTGATGTCACTCAACTCCACCTGCAGAAATCTGTGCAGATCCTGCACAGCCCAGCGCAGCTTTGAAAAGATGCTGTGGAGCTGGTTGCGGCTGTGAACCAAAGAGATCATGAGTGACCTGCTAATCGTAATGCAAATAACTACTACAACTGCTGCCTCCTTGTTAACGGAAGGAAACAACATCAGTTATTTAAACAAACATAATGTACTAAGTCAGTGATAAGTGATGTATAATGCTACAATAAAATCAATTGCATCAGACTATGTATAGATTACACCGTGTAACAATTTTTTTTTTTTTTTTGTTCCTGGGTAGTAAGTGTTATTTCCTAATTGCTTATATCTCCAAAAGTATAGAAAATGGCTATTATTCCCCACAAACTTTGCTTTTGTGACCAGGACAGGTACATTTCAAAATATCACTATTTCCAATGAGAAAACGGGCGCTTTTGTGTCTTTTCGTTCACATAGTCAGAAAAAAACAACATATGAATCCAAATTAACATGTATTTATACTAAAGTAATACAAAAATGACTACAAAAGATTTAGAAGTGAGTAGTTTTTCGAGATTTACGATTATACTGTAAATTTACAGTATAATCATAAATCTCGAAAAACTACTCGCTTCTGAATTCTAAAAAATTATATCGGTAAACCTGTATATACGATATATCGCCCAACCCTAGATGCTTTACTGGAAACGGTCTGATCCAAAGCTTTCAGAGCTGTCATTCAACAACAAACAAAACGCATGCTACTGTAGTTAAGAATCCCTTTCTTTTATTATTATTATTATTATTATTATTACGACTACTTTAAATGTTCACATTTTAATAGGGTATGTTTGTTTCTGTTGTATTTGTGACTGTGTGGCATCTCTAAAGCCACACGGCTGCAGATGTAGGAATGTTTATTTTTATTTGTTTGCTTGTATATTTTACAAATTAATTAAATACTCGTTCATTGTGTGAAATGTATCTGCCTTTTTTTGTGATGGAAAGGCATGGGATATCAATAGGTGCAGATCATATAAGAAAAAACTATGTCTGGTATTTTGTGGATGCGCTAAATCAGGCCATCTCAAACTCGGTCCTGGGGACCCCCGGTGGCTGCTGGTTTTCATTACAACCGAGCTCTCAGTTGCTTAACTAGATCCTTAATTTAACTGATAATTTGCTTAAACAGACCTTTTTACTTGTTTTCAGCTCTTGAACAGTTGCATGTTTCAAGTTAGCTATAACATTTATAAGTAACTTGAACTACAACTGTTTAAGAGCTGAAAACAAGTAGAAAGGTCCAATTAAGCAAATTAGCAGTTCAATTAAGGGTCTAGTTAAGTAATTGAGAGCTCGGTTGGAATGAAAACCAACAGTCACAGGGTCCCCAGGACAGAGTTTGAGAAGCCCTGCGCTAAATGAACCAGTTGAGTCAGAAATTGTGAATGCTTTGCGAGAGTCGGGATTCTATACTTTAATTTTAGACGAAAGCACAGACATAGCAACAGAGAAACAGCTGCTGCTTTTCCTACAGTATCTGTCAAAAGTAAGTTTAAATTTAACGTGTACTCCGTCTTACCTATTTATTAATTGTAAAAATATATACTCTGTTAAGAGTTAACAATATGGCAGCAGCAACTCCATAGTAAATAGATAAATCTTACCCACAGGAGATCATACTTTTAAAGCAATGTGTGAAAACTGAAAAGCTAGCAATAGCTAATAAATAATAATGGTTAGCCTGTGTGGGGTTATTATGTGGTTCCATCTCGCACCCTTTTTAACCACTGCTAAGCTTTTAACCCTTAACCACTTCAACTCCAGATGTTAAAATGAAACTCCTTCCCAGGTACCAGATTTTGAAAATAATAATAATGTTTTCAAACCTGTAATTGCTATAAAATGTTAACATATATGAACAAAACACAAATAAATGACCAAAACTGTTTATGTTGCTGAGTACTACATACCGATATTCAATATAGAGATAAAAACAAGTTTTTTTTTTGTTTTGTTTTTGAACAAAAACACTGCTAATAACAGTAATAATCAGTAAACAGTAAATATCAAAAAAATTAAACAACATCAAAGTGTATGCTATTATCGAAATGCTCTGTGCCATTTATTGAAATGTTCAATACAACAGAACCCGGGGCTGCCTTCGCAAACAACTGCATAATTTTTCTTGTGCTGTCTTTTGTTTTCATTTTAGTAGCAGACTCTGCACCTTTGTTGCAGTCTCTGCTTCCCTTGTGTTGGAGGGATAGTCACAAGTGCATGTACACCGCTACTTTGCACAGGCATTGTGATGGATCTGGCTGCCGCATTGCCTTGTACCCAGTGCTGTGTTTTGTCACAGCACTGCCATTTCAAACCAACAGCTTCCAGTTTGCAGCTGGCTTACCCGTACAGTAACTGCATGCTCTTCTGTTTGTACAGTTTGTACTGTTTTTGGCTCCACATCCTCTTCATTATTGCTGTGTGATCAGTCCGCATCACTGTCGCTGGTTTCAAAATCCTCTGAACCAGCTTCACTCCCTTTGCTCATTATAGAAAGACTACGTACGTTGCCATGTTTAGCTTTCGATAAAAACTATCTAAACTACAACTAAACAAGTAAAACTAATAATAAAATGAATTTATAATTTAAAACACTATATATATATAGTGCATGCATGAATTCGCTTCATTGTTTTTTCATAATGATGCTATAATAATAAATATATAAGCTTAACAGTAGATACCTGGTGAGTGCTTGGCTCTTTAAGACATTCTGTTGAATGTGTAGATAAATGAAAAAAAAGAAACTATTTTAATGCATTTTAATTCCAGGCTATAAGGCAACAAAAGGTGCACATTTTGAAAGTGGGTGAGGCACTGTTTATATACACACTTGTAAAAGTTGAATGGCTTCCCGGAATACATCTGTCGTGTAAACACCCACAGGTAGATTGGAATCGCTACATGACACACAATTAGATACAAATGTCACCTGACCCTCCCCCGACTTTTATTACACATTCCACAGTACTAGCACTGCCTTAGAGAATGAAACCCGAAACGCTAGACTAAGAAACCGCTCATAGAATAGAATGGGAAACTTGATGTACGCACGTACCACATGGTACTGTAAGTGGGTTTTCATTTGACTTATGTGCATACGTCATGGTGTTGAAGTGGTTAAGTGTGGTATAATAATAAATCAAACTATTGTAGCAGAGCAGGGGCCCTGCAAATGTAAAAGTATTTGTTTTGTGACAGGGGAAGTGAAAAGCCTCCCTGCCAAGCTAATTGTGTTTTTTTATTATTTAATTGTATTGTTTAATTGTATTTGTTAATTGTTTTGACAGTTGGCTCGTTATTGTAAATTAGAGCCAACTGCCAATATTTAAGGAGAGCAGTCAGTCTGCTAGAGGATGCTGCTGTCCTGCAAGTTAGTCAGGGACCTGCTTAAGTTTAGTTAGTGCTCGTAAGAGCTAGGTTTTTGTTTATTTTTGTTTTATACAACAATAAAAGTGCGCTAAAAATTCAAGTTTCAGTTTCTGGGTCATGTTATTATAGGGGCACGAACCCGAAATAAGGCCAATCTTGTCCCGCTATGTAATGATATATCCAACGAAAACAGATTTTAGTTGGATATGTTACACTTTTGAGTATACTATTGTGTGGTATTATTGGATTTCTGTGCTTCTTAGTCAAAAGGTTAGCTTTCTCAAGGTGGTTACAATTGAAGGCAGTGCTGACGCCAGTGTTTTTTGCAGTAGTATAAAGCAATTCTATGCAGACCACCAGCTTAGCATGCAGTCTATATCTAAGTAACAACTGGCAAGGCTGCAGTTATGATAGGATCTCGGACAGGCTTAATAGAGTTAAATATACAGAGGATGAATTGGAGACAGAGCCAGAGTAAATGTGTTGTATATGTTTAAAATTAAAGCTAATTGTAAAATTGTTCAGATACTAATGTTGGAGTATTGTTTCAAAATTGTTTAAACAAAAATAATAAATTAAACAGTTGATGCATTGCAGAAAGTTTTGCACTGATAATTTACCTTTTCTCAGTCAAAATGGCAAGTTTCTCAGAATCTAAAAATCTTCGAGGGAATGCTGCTCATGACCCACCTGAGTAGCCAGATCATTTTCTGCCCAGTGAGACAGTGTGTGAAAAAGCAGTAGCAACCAAAAAAGTTCAAAAACTTAGTGAGAATAAAGGTTTAGAAATTGCTTATTTACACAAAATGATAGGTAGAAAAAATAATAATATAATAACTTGCTGTATTTTATCAAGTAAAACAGAAAGGCTACCTGCACAGATCTATAAACCTTGTTTTTTACTGCTTTTAAGGTGATCACTGTTAGAAATACAACACGTACAATTGCACTTTGAGTAAAATTTCACTTAGTTTTATACAATGGAACAGGTATTTGTAGCATTTAGTTTGTTTTTTAAATAACTTGAATTATTTAATCAAAGTTCAAACTAATTTAAAAAATACATTTATTATTATTTATTATTATTATTTATTATTATTATTATTATTATTATTATTATTGCCTTCTTACACAACCATATTTTTGTTTGAGGCTATTCTAGCTTTTTTTTTTTTTTTTTGCAATTCTGTGCTTGTATAACAAATACATAGTTAACTTTTATAGCTGTTCAGTGTGAAGGGTGTGCTTGCTTTTTCCACAGAGAAGGTCTAATCTTGGATTGATGCTAGATAAACTGACACTCAGATCATTGGATGGTTGCATTCTGGCACGGTATTTGTTCTTCATAGCTGAAAATGTGGATTTGCATAAGTTGTAGACAAGGAAACAAGTACTTTCAGTGCCTGTGACTCCAAAGTTGGGTATTCCAACAACACAAACCCAGAATGTGCCAAGGGCATTTGGGTCTTGACGAAACTGAAGTTAAGAGTCCTGTCTGAAGACTATTTAGTCAGTTCTTCTTCAGATCTTCCAGTTAAGTCTTGTGTTGAACTGTGGTGAGGATTTTAAACCCAGTCCCAGGCTTCATCTTTGACATCTGGAAAATATTCCACTAGTTTTGTGGCAAAATCATTTAAGTGAAAGATGACCATTTATTTTATAGCCACATGTCTAGTTTGGCACAATGAGGAAACATGTCCAGCATGCCATTTTCAACTTAAGTTTTCCCACAGTTTCACTTTCTTCTGAAAGGTGACAATTTTGTCTTTTGAAAGTTAAAACAGGCATTTTTCCCCTGCAAACGTCCATTAAGGTTGTTCAGATGGCTGAATACGTCGACCAAATAAGCTACTTTGACAACCCATTTTGATTGCAGTATTCAAAACTTCATGGTCTGGCTGCATTACCTTGCATTTGAGTGCCTGATGATGTAAAAAGCAATGGTTGTTACAGCATTGCTTGCAACTTCCAGAAATCTTGCTGTTACTCCACTGTGTTTACCAGTCATTGCTGCAGCACCATCCGTGCACAATGCAACACACTTTTTTTCTATTAGAGACCCTCAGATTTAATGTAGTTATTTAAGCATTCAGAAATGGTGGCACCTGTGGTTCTATCCTTGAGCTTGTCATAAAATAAAAAAATCTTCAATAACCTCCTCATGCAACACACAACGTACAAAAACCATGAGATGTGCAGATTTGTTGATGTCTGTGCTTTCATCAATTTGAAGAATGAACATGCAGCTTTCACAAAGCCATTGAGTGAGCTGCAAACTTACATCTACTGACATTTTTTCAATACGCCTTTGTACAGTATTCGTTGACAGTGGCAAACATTGGATCTTTTGTGCGGCTTCCTTACCTAGCCTTTGCTCACCGATATCCAATTAGGCGGATAATAACAGCTCCTCACTGATTTGTGAGGCTTTTTTGATTTTGCAATGTGTAGAGATGCAAGACGCGATGCATTTCATGGCTTTTTCAGGAACTGTGGCATTTCTTAAAACACATGGCTTGGCCAATATATTATTTTAAAAATCACATCCTTTTGCATATTCGGGGTGTTGGGTAATTAGATGCTTTTAAAATGTTGGTGTCGTCTTTCCCTTTGCAAGCATTTCCAAGCACAACACACAGTTTGGAGCTAGATCATTTTCAGCCCCACAAGCAATAAAGCCAAACTCAACATAACTGGTCATAATTCCTTGAAACTGGTTTGCTTTTCTTTACAGTTGGAGGCGTTGGACTTGTACTTAGATCGCTAGTACTCCTTTGTTTTAAAAACGTATCCATTTTAACAAATGGTTTGCATAAATACACATTACCAGCATAACTACCGAGCACTGGTGAATATGTTCAGTTGGAGCATGTGATAACTTTCTGGTCCAGACCATTTATATTTGGGTGGGGGGGCTGCATTGTTGTAATTTATTTGTCAAGTAGTGATTTTATCTTTTGTCTGTTTTATTTTTGTCAGATTAAAGATGTTTGTTTTACTGTGTTTGGCTCTACAACCCACAGTTTGGGAACCGCTATAGAGCTTTCTTCGGTGTCCTGTTTAACATTTGATTAGTTAATCTTTCTAACTCAAGACTTTTTTTTTTTTATGTAGTCAGTGTTTGCCACTTTAAATTAAATGCTTTGTGAATCTGGTTTATTTATTTATTTATTTTCTCCCTCCCCAGATGATGTCTTCCTACCAAAAGACATTGACCTAGACAGTGTAGAAATGGATGAGACAGAGCGGGAAGTTGAGTATTTTAAAAGGTAAACCGTCTTTCTACATGTTCTGTCCTATATGGTAAGCAAAAATCCAAGTAAGAGCAAGTATTCGTTTCCTGCCCACTAGTATTTTGTTTTTGTCACATCACAACATATTAAATCAGTACATTTGAATCCAGTGGTGGGAGTAATGGGGGGGGGGGGGGGGGGATAACTTGGATATCAGAATCTGGAGGTTCAAAATTTCAAATACACCAAATAGAAGTTGTTTTCAAGCATCCCTGTGAGGGCTTATATTTTTTAAGTTACAGCCACCTCCACCACAGTGTCATAGCCCAGGCAGCATTTTATGTAATGATTTCATATTTATTATTAAGAATGAAAATGTAGATTATTCTTTACTTATCTATACTTATTAAATACCTGAACTATAAAATAAAATGTAAAAATTGAAAATGTTTAAATTGAAGCTGTGCTTGTGTTGTCATGCTGGTCAACCCCATTACACTGCAATAGACAGCTGTAGCTATGTGTATTTTTGTGGAAATTATGCAGAATCTTATTTCATTTAATATTGTAGTTTTCAGTTATTTACTAGCTGTGTGTAATTATCCAAAGCTCCATGTACTTATGGCTAAGCATTGACTAATTTGTATTGTTAGCAAAAACTATTTAAAAGTCAATTTGTTTTCTAATATCCAGTTATTTTTTTCAGGTTTTGCTTGGACTCTGCTAGACAGACCAGACAGCGGCTTTCCGTCAACTGGTCAAACTTTAGCCTGAAGAAAGCCACCTTTGTTGCACACTGACAGTATACAAAGACTTTGCAGAAACCAATCAACGATGACGCTGCTGACTCAGTCCTGCTTTGCTAAAAGCTCCTCTGTGAAGAACACTTTTGGCCTAATAATCTTGCAAAACCTGAAAAAAAAGCAGCTACCTTCTACCTGGATTTGTTTGCTTGTGTGCTTGTAGTCTACGAGTGGGACATTTCTCTTGACTGGCCATATCCTGGAGTAGTCCAGACTGCTTAACTTACGTTTGGATGAAGGCCCTCCAAAAATAGAAAAGAAAACGTTAACTGTGGCTATCACACATGCATCCGGCACTTCATTCAGATTACTGACAAAGGATTGATCTTGGTCAGTGTCACTCTACTCTGCTCCAGCATTCCCCAAACAAGATTTTAAAAAGGAAGGCTAATACTTGACACAGGTTTTTTTGTTCTGTTTCACAATTCACGGTTTCAGAAGAGTACAGCTTACGCTATGTGTTTGAATGTATTTGAATACTTGCAGAATGGAATTTAAAAAGAACAATACTCACACTATCGATCTGTTATAGAGTGTATATTGTATTAACACCGAAGCCTAACTGGCTACTTTTTTAACATATTGTTAAGTAATATTAAAAATCTTGTCTTTCTTTTTGAAAGATGGAATACAGTAGTATGGCAGGAAGATGTCTCTTGTGTCTTGAATGTTTGTTCCTTTTTTTATTTTTATAAAGAAATGTTTCACCACTGCATTGATCACTGAAATGTGTGAAGGTGAGTTGGCAGGTGTCGTGAGATTTATTTTATCATCTACGGAAAAAAAAAGGTGGCTTTGGACATTGACCATGGCCAACTTGAATGTAAAATGCAGAAATTATATATTTTTTGTTTAGAACCATTGTTTATTTATTTATTTATTTTTTTGGGGAGCTTTTTTTTTTTTTTTAGACCACAATAATCGTAATGGATTTAAAGTTTATAACATGCTCATATTAAAAGGCAAGGGAAGAAATAGGTTTTAATTTTATCAGGGGAGGGGGAGGGATTGATTACTTGAATTTAGAAGCTAAAGAAAAAATCATGTTCGTTTACTGGTATTCGATCAATCCAATGTAATTCAATAAGCTACTTCATTTTCAGTCTGAACAAACTATTCTGCTTAAAATATTCATCATAAAACAGAGGCTTTATGTTCAGAAGTCTTCACAGGATCACCCATATGGAAGCTACCATGTTGGCAGCACAACAGAATTTGGAATACACACTTCTATAAATAACAAATAAAGTCCACAAATAAATACTGAATTGCACCTTTGTAAATGCCATCATCTATATTGCTGCTTTTACTACATGTCATTGGAAGCAACCTATTAGATTACAAGTAACACAGCGAAGATTAACACTTGTAAGTTCACACAACAAATACAGGGATTTTATATTATACACATATTATACATATTTTTGTCTGCCATAAACACTAGAGGGTAGTAGTGTTGGTGTTTAAAGGTCTATGTTCTAACTGCAGCTTACCACTAGATGGACTTCTGCAACTAAAAACACTAAGAATTAAACCTCAATATTTAAAACCTGAATAACCTTCATTCTTAGCAAGTTCAAATGTTTGTTTAATGGTTGCTTTTGTTTTGGGTTACCCATTACCCATTCAAACCCTGAAAAGCAAACTGCCCTAAAAACACTTGGTACAGAAAAAGAATGTGTTCTCGCACAACCCCTCTCCCTGCACTCTCGTTTCTCATTTGAATATGTGTCCTGTATACAATTGTACAATATTAACGGTAGTAGTTTTTTTTTTTTTTTTAGCCTTCTATCAAAAACATTTTTCAAAATTAAATGCTATGCAGTACAGCAGGGTCAGGCAACCTTGGCTTTTCTGTTATTTTATACAAACATTGTTTACCAAACAGCTCCTTGGTTAATTAATTGACCCTGCTGAGGATGCATGAAATAATTCAAGAACGGTGAATGAGTCAAACTTCATGGAAACGCTCAATGATGAAATATTGCAGTGTTGTCTTGGGATGTTTGGAAGCATTGTCTGGTTTCTGCTGCAAAGGAAATTATAATTAAGCTGAAAACGTTGTACTTGTAAAAAAGAGACATAACTGTCCTTCCATGGTTTCACAGTGGCTGAGGCTTCAGACAGATGGCTTAAAATACAGGCACCCAGCAGCTAAATATATTTAACCTGCCAATGTATGAATACTGCTGCCTTCTGGCAAGACTTGAACTTCATGGTTAACAGGAAAGCACTGTCAATGCCACCAACACCAGAGTTTATGAGGAAATATGTGATGGATGCATGAAACACCAGGCAAACATCCCATTTAACTGGTTAACCTCAGAATACAAATATTGCTCCAGCTGCCTGGCTGTGATCCATACTTTTATTCTTTTTCATCCCCAATCTGTGTGGCAACGATGTAGTCAAATAGGTAATCTACAAACTTGAAACCTTATTTGTGTTTAGTGCCACCTCTCTCTAAATAAAACAAAACACAAAAACATTAAATATTTTGATATATGCAGAGTAACTGCAAAAATAAATAAATGAAAAAGGATGGCAATTATCTGAGAGATTAGAGGTACATCTAATAGACTAGTGTTTGCTTAGACAAACTGTTTCACGTCGGTAATGTCACTGAAAACAATTCGTAGAAGTTCAAAAAGGAGGTAGAAGAGGTTGGATCAGTTAAGGTGGAGTGGTTAGTCAGATCAGTGCTGATTTAAGAAGAATGTATTTTCAAAGAAGGTTACTGATTGTGTGTTGCATTTTCATTTATGTTTAATAATGTGATCGCTAGTAGCCTGTCATTGTTTAAAAGGAAGCAATTTTGCCACTTTTCATGGAATTGCTGAGTATCACTGATACAGTAGGAGAACATGTGTATATTTCAATCCTGTCTAAATCCAGAAGATTCTTGGTGGATAAATATATACTGTGGACTGCTAGTGTAGGAAGAAGTAAATACATTTACAGTATCCAATCAAGAGTAACTAACTGAATTAATTAATTAGCACTCTTAATTAGTAATTCTAACCAAGCTCAAGATCTGAGAAAATGAAACAGTCAAGCAATAACAACACAACAGTTATGTAACCTATACATTTTATCAAAGTGAGTTCAGTAATACAATACAACAGTAAGAAAGTTAATTAGTGTCAAAATATTCAATATATAATCAGATAATATTTGGGTACTTGAGCTTCAATGTGACTTGTCAATTATAAGTAAAAGCAAGCATTCATCAAAATTTATATTTGTCTTTCTATAATAGCAATGATCTTAAATCAATAGGCAAATACCATGAATATAACAGGTAAATAGGATAACTTTGAATAGGTGAGTCAAGAAAATGATCAAAATACAAACTCAATAAATTCTAATTAACAGGATATTACAAAATTACATATATTATACACACACACTGAGTGTACAGAACATTAGGAACACCTTCCTAATATTGAGTTGCACCCCCTTTTGCCTTCAGAACAGCTTCAATTTGTCGGGGCATGGACTCTACAAGGTGTCGAAAGCATTCCACAGGGATGCTGGCCCATGTTGACTGCAATGCTTCCCACAGTTGTGTCGAGTTGATTGGTAGTGGATCTACTCCGAATAGCTTGTTCCATCTCATTCCACAGATGCTCAACTGGACTGAGATCTGGTGACTGGGCAGGTCACTGCAGTAAGCTGAATTCACTGTCATGTTCGTAGAACCATTCCTGGACAATCCTAGCCTTGTGGCATGGGGCATTATCCTGCTGAAAAATTCATTAGCAGAAAGATACACTGCTGCCATGAAGGGATGCACCTGAAAGGCAGTGATGTCCATATATACCGTGGTATTCAAACGTTGCTCCGCTTTTATCAAGGGGCCCAATGTGTGCCATGAAAACACACCCCACACCATCACACCACCACCACCAGCCTGCAATGTTGACACGCGGCAAGATGGATGCATGTACTCATGTGGTTTTCTCCATACCCTAGTCCTCCCATCAGCGTGAAACAGCAGGAACCAGGATTCATCAGACCAGGCAATGTTTTTCTAATTCTCCAGTGTCCAGTGTTTTCGTTCCTTAGCCCACTGCAAGCGCAGTTTCTTGTGTTTTGCTGAAAGAAGTGGAACTCTGTTAGGTCGTCGGCTACCATACCCCATTCAGGTCAAGGTACGACAAGTTGTGCATTCTTTTATGGGTCTTTCGGCACCAATGTTGTACTGGACTGTCAGTTGACTAACTAGCTCTGCACAATTCGTGTCGGCCTCCGTTGGCCTCTTTCATCAATGAGCCGTTTTGGACCACTGGCCTGCCGTTGACTGGATGTCCTTTGGGTGGTGGACCATCCTTGATACACACGGGAAACTGTTGAACATGAAAAACCCAGCAGCGTTGTAGTTCTTAACACACTCAAACCGGCGCACCTGGCACCTACTACCCGTTCAAAGGCACTTAAATCTTTTCTCTTGCCCATTTAGCCTCTGAATGGCACACATACACAATCCATGTCTCAATTGTGTCAAGGCTTAAAAAACCTTATTTAACCTGTCTCCCCTTCATCTACACTGATTGAAGTGGATTGAACAGGTTACATCAACAAGGGATCATAGCTTTCACCTGGATTCACCTCGTCAGTCTATTTCATGGAAAGAGCAGGTGTTCCTAATGTTTTGTACACTGTGTGTGTGTGTGTGTGTGTGTGTGTGTGTGTGTGTGTGTGTGTGTGTGTGTGTGTGTGTGTGTGTGTGTGTGTGTGTGTGTGTGTGTGTGTGTGTATATAATCCCTTAATTAAAATATAATCCCTTAATTAAAATTCACAGCACCTAAACTTAACACCCATTATATTTGTTCTTATTTGTTAAATATTTATTCTAGCACCAATTTCAATTAAGTAAATTGCTTCAATTATTTTCACTGTGTCTGACTGAAATTATTTCTGTCCCCTTTTACACTTGTCCCTGGCTTATACAGTACAGTGATTTATGGCCACACACTGTTATATTTTATAACTCTTTCTCTCTCTGCTTATTACATTCCCACATGTAGATTATGTTAAATTTCTTTCAGTTGAACTGGGAATACTCAATTTTTGTCTTGCAGCCGATGCTGGGTGTGAGAAAACCATCTGTGTTTCCACTTGTGTCAGAGAGCCGACTTGCAGTAGAGTTTGTCTGTATTCCTGCTCAGACAAATCCAATCTCACTCAGTATATAGGAAATCTTGTTGTACTGGTTCACCATTTGTTGACCTTTCCTCTTTCTTCGATGGCGATCCAGTTGGCCAAGTTCTCCTTACGTCCTTTATTGTATTATTTAAGTTTCTCACAATTTTAACCAAATTCTAGGGTGCTCCTTTTTCAATATTGCAAAGAGATAATATCTTAGGCTGTTGTTTGCTGCTCTCTTCTTTCCTGGCTTTGCTTGCTAGATGTTTGTAGCATGCTCCCTTTTCTCTGACTTCTTTGTTGCTGGATGTTGAAAGCAACGTTGCAGTTCAAGATGTAACGTCTGCTCTATCCTTTTTCTCACTGACTATAAACTATTGAACAAAGAACATCTCCCTTCATTTTAATTATTCCTTTTTGCAACAGCTGACCTTGAAAACCAAGTGTGTCCATGGTTACCTGTATTTACCAGAGGCCTATTTCAGGCTACGGGATACCAAGGGCCTGTCTCCCCCCAAAACTTATCAGGTTATTATGGTGACCAGGGGCCTATTTCTTTCCAAGCTACAGTGTTACAAATGGCTCAACTTTCTTTCTTGTGCTAGATCATTACAGCAAAGTTTAACCCTTTTAAAAACTCTTATGGTCCTACAATAGCACTGATTCTCAAAAAGGAAAACCACTAAATTAGAAGATATAGGGTTTACACGGCAAACAGCATGCATTTGTTTTGAGCTTTAATTATGATAAACATAAAAAAAATTAAATAATAATACAGCATGAGACAAAGTGTATAACAGCCAAAGCTTCTTTTAACCACAGTCAGCATATTCAGCACAGGCTGATGTAATAAAAAAAATCAATGAGGTGCTGTCTATCAGTTTCATCACTTCCATAATCTGTGAATATACTGACTTTAGCTAGTTCTTAAAGATGCAGCATCTCATAGTAGGCCTACATTTTTTACAGCACATATAAGAGTTGTACTTGAAACTAGGACAGGCAGATGAATCATAAAAAGGGGCTTAAAACAAAAAGTTTATGCAATTTAAACTGGATACCTTTCAATGGGAAAGTATAATAGCAAAAGAGGGGCTTAGTTTTTGGTACTTCCAATGATTCTCTTTAGCTCATGTTGTCAAACTTCATGCATTCCTTCTCCAGTAAGTTATCCTGGAAATGCCCTAGAAAGCATTACGAAATGCTGGCTTTATACAGTGTATTTTTGACATTGAATATGACACCTTTGTCAAAATGTAATATCATTCTTTAGTTATACTTGGTTTTTACTCTGTCTATACTAGTTAATTGTGACTTCCACTTAAAGGTATGTTTTTACTCTATTCCTGAGATATTAGAAGTATATTATTTCTACTGTATCTGTCATTTAACATAAGACATGTGACTTCTGTTCATAGAATGCAGGTCCCCTGGGAGCCTTCAGTTTGACGTGAAACGAAAGTGTATGACCACCATTTACATCTTAGTAAAAGATTTGACCCAGAAAAAAAAACATATTATATAATAAACATATATATATATATCTATATATATATATATATATATATATATATATATATATATATATCTTATATTATTAATAGAATAATAAATTATTATTTCTTATTTAATATTGCAATTATATATATTATATATAAACCATAAATTATTTCTTATGTTATTGCAATTGTTGAAATTATATATATATATATATATATATATATATATATATATATATATATATATATATATATATATATATATATATATATATACATGCCGTGAAAAAGTATTTGCCCCTGTCTGATTTTCTGCATTTTTGTATATTTTTGACACTGAATGTTATCAGATCTTCAACCAAAATCTAATATTAGATAAAAGGGACCCTGAATGAACAAACAAAAACAACATTTTTATATTATTTCATTTATTTATTAAAGAAACTTATGCAACACCCAATGCCCATGTGAAAAAGTAATCACCCCCTTAGACTCAATAACTGCTTACTCCACCTTTAGCAACAATAACTGCAAACAAACCCTTCCTTTAGTTATTGATCACAGCGCCATGGAGGAATTTTGGCCCACTCCTTCATGTAGCTTCAACTGCTACAACTCAGTGACATTTGTGGGTTTTCAAGTATAAATTGCGCGTTTCAGTTCCTGCCACAACATCTCAATGGGGTTTAGGTCTGGACTTTGACTAGCCCATTCCAAAACTTAAAATTTCTTGTTCTTCAACCATTCTGAAGTAGACTTGCTTGTGTGTTTCGGATCATTGTCTTGCTACATGACCCAGCTGTTCTTCAGCTTCAGCTCACGGACAGATGGTCTGACATTCTCCTGTAGAATTCTCTGATTCAGAGCAGAATTCATGGTTCCTTCAATGACGGCAAGTTGTCCAGGTCCTGATGCAGCAAAGCATCCCCAAATCATGACACTACCATCACAATGTTTGACCGTTGGTATGAGGTTCTTACTTATGCCTTGCTCTTGGAGAGATTTTGGCAGGATGGCCACTCCTTGGAAGATTCACTGTCCCAAACTTTCTCCATTTGGACAATACGGCTCTGATTGTGATTTCATGGAACCCCTAGAGCCTTAGAAATGGCTTTGTAACCCTTTCCAGACTGATAGGCATCAACAACTTATATATATATACACAGTGCCTTGCAAAAGTATTCAGACCCCTGACCAATTTTGTCATATTACTGAATTACAAATGGTACATTGAAATTTCGTTCTTTTTGGTATTTTTTTTTTAAAACACTTAAACTCAAAATCAATTATTATAAGGTGACAATGGTTTTATGTTGGGAAATATTTAAGAAAAATAAAACCACCTTAGTAGAACCACCTTTCGCTGCAATAACAGCTTTAAGTCTTTTAGGGTAAGTATGTACCAGCTTTGCACACATTGTCGGAGTGATTTTGGCCCATTCTTCTTGGCAGATTTGCTTCAGGTTGTTCAGGTTGGTTGGACGACTCATGTGGACTGCAATTTTCAAATACCGCCACAGATTCTCAATGGGATTGAGATCAGGACTTTGACTGGGCCACTGTAGGACATCCACCTTTTTGTTCTTGAGCCACTCCAGTGTTGCTTTGGCCTTGTGCTTGGGATCATTGTCCTGCTGAAAGGTGAATTTCCTCCCAAGCTTTAGTTTTTTAGTGGACTGAAGGAGATTCTTCCTTCAATTGTAACAAGATGCCCAGTCCCTGCTGATGAGAAGCATCCCCACAGCATGATGCTGCCACCACCATACTTCACTGTAGGGATGGTGTATCTTGAGGCATGGGCAGTGTTAGGTTTGCGTCACACATAGCGCTTTGAGTTTTGGCCAAAAAGCTCTATCTTGGTCTCATCTGACCAGAAAACCTTTACCCACATTGCAGCTGGGTCACTCTCATGCTTTCTGGCAAACTCCAGACGTGCTTTCAGATGGTACTTTTTGAGTAACAGCTTCTTTCTTGCCACCCTCCCATACAGGCCAATGTTATACAGAGCTCTTGATATGGTTGACTGGTGCACCATTATTCTACTCCCAGCCACTGAACTCTGTAGCTTCTTCAAAGTGATTGTTGGCCTTCAACTGTGGGTTTTTTATCCAGAAAATGTGACAGGAACTTTAATGGTTCACCGGTGGAGGCCAATGGTAAGGTAATTGTGTCCTTGTCAGGCAATTTCATTTATCGGTGCAAACTGTGAGCTTCCACAGCACAGGGGTTGAATACTTATGCAAGCAAAATATTTAAGTTTTTTATTTTTCTTAAAAATATTTTCCAACATAAAACCAATGTCACCTTATAATAATTGATTCTGATTTTCAGTGTTTAAAAATAAAATATCAAACAGAACGAAATTTCAATGTACCATTTGTAATTCGGTAATATGAGAGAATTGGTCAGGGGTCTGAATACTTTTGCAAGGCACTATATATATATATATATATATATATATAATATATTATAGATATATATATATATATATATATATGATATATATTGCATAACCAATAAGAACTGACTTATTCTTTTGCTCAAGTTTCTTGGCCTTGATACATACTTTTAACTTTTTAATACTAACTGTGTGGTAATTATGTGGCCAAAGTTAAACGTTAACTTTAAACTCGATTCTTAATTTTGGTTCCGAGTATACCACTAATCATTACTGCAGTATATTTTCAGTTCTTCTTAATCAGACGGCTATGGTTTTTTTTTTTATTTCCAGTGTTGACTCACAGGTTTTAAATGATCAAACGTCCATTTTCTTTTTCTATATTCACACATTAGTGGATATATAAAGACAAATATACAAAGGACAGGACTGTCTTTGGTTGATTCATTCAGAGCGTACAATCTGGGGCAGGAAGTCTGACTCATTGTACTGTGACAGCTAAAGTGATGTCATGAAAAAAAGTCCTTATTTGGGGGAAAACATAGCACACATTCAGTTTGTAGGTTGTTTCTTTTCAAACATTCATACAAAAAAAAATCAAAGGTATACTTATGTGAAATGCTAAGTGTAAGACAGAGGTGTATCAACTGTACTAAAGTTTGTCTAGGGGATTCTAATAGGTGTGTTTAACGAAATCTGAACTTTTTCACTGTGAGAAAAAGTGTATTTTACAAAGCTTTGATATTGAGTCTTGCAGAAGTCCAGTTTTACTGGTTTTACTGGTTATTTTAAAATAATAATACATTCCTGGTCAACTTTTTCAATAAATAATATGCTAGTTGCATATTTGGGTAAATCTGTATGTTTTACAATTGCCTCAATCAATTGAAAACACTTATTTAGCCTGGCATGATCTAGTGGGCTAGATATTCCAGATAGTCATATCTATATATAATAATAATAATAATACAAAAAATTAAAAATCTATACAGTACCGGTATTGAAATACTATGAATATGTGATGACCTGTATATTTTTCTTTTTCATTTCACAATTCTCTATACTTTCTGTTAACATATATTTTGTGACAATTGTAGTTTTTCATTTGATTTTGAAAAAGAATTACTTTGAAATCAATACAGATGTGGATTTATCAAATTACTGTAGCAGACGATTTATCAAGGTCTTTACACCACAAAGCAATTTGTTCCAGTTTTGTAATTTAAAACTACTATTCTTACAAAAAAACCAACAAACAACTTGTAAGGTTAAGGCCTCAAATGTGTGCCTATGTTGTTTGTTACTTGTTATGGTACATTATTAATAGTTTTATTTATTTTTACAAAAGGCAGATTAAATTGTAAATTGAATTTTGATGTACATACCTAAGGTAATATGACCCCATGTCTCTTGACAAAACAACATGGGTAAGATGTATTATATTTGCATACAAAAAGAAATACACAACGAATATTGTTTTGAAAGTTGTGAGGAGGAAGGTTGAATCATAAGTTCAGCAGTAAAATATAAGAGGCATGAGGTAGAATGTTAGTGATGTCCAGTTCTTCTCGGCTATAACATGATATCATAGGAACACTGAAGTTCCAACATGACCTGCTATATACCCCAGTGTGCTACCCAAAGTAAGTTTGTTGCTTTAAGTTGAGGCTCAGGAAGAGTCTTTCTAAAGATAGGTAATGAGACAGTGCATAACCACAGTCTGTGGAAACACCTACGTACAAGAAAGGGAAACTTTTGGCGTCAAATATCATATATAATCTAAAGTTCCTTTGTTATTTCCCACTTCCTGTCATTTCACTATGATTTTGTGTGTGGTTAAAAATGACCTACAGTTCATCTTCCTAAGAAACAATGAAAGGTAAAAAATGAAGGAGGGGGGTAACTTTCTCACCAAAATTTTCAACATATAAAATAGTATTTTAAGGTTTATTGAGGTCAAACTAATTTAATTGTGTGTTGAACTACCTGGGCAATCCTTTTACTGAAAAATCCTGGCTTACTAATATGCCTTAACATATATAGTTTATTCATAATGTCACTGTGTCTATTGGTTAAATCTGTCGTGAATCGTTATATTAAATAAGAGTTTCATGACTGTATGCCAGATAATTATCCAATGACTATTTGAATTGACACTAATAAAAAATGGAAGAAAACAGAGAGATTAAAAAGTACAATTGCCATGAAAATAAAAACACCACTATAAACATCTTGCTGCTTTATTGCATAGGGTAGATGAAGTTACCCTGTGATTGTTAAGAAATTCAACACCTTGAATTAAAATTATACATAATTTTGTATAGTTTTTTCTTATTCCAACTTTTGAAAAAAGCACATCCTTCGTTGTTTAAAGCTCAGTTTAATAATGTTTTGAAATGGATACATCCAAAATTCAAGCTTACTGTGCGCCTTTACAATGTTAAATAACCTCTACTCATGGCATCTTCAGAGCAGTAAAATAATGTCAGTAACTTTTCTATATATTACGATTGCATAATGTTTTCTTTTTAATATTGTTAATATACAATATAATTGACAAACTGATCTTCAGAGCAAGCTATTCTTTTTCTGGCACTTTGAGTTCTGACAATATGTTTACCGTGCACAATATTAGGTCTATGCAAATCTTATTAAATCTCAAATTACTGTCAAATAGATGTTCTGATAAGATGTTTACAATTTCTGAGTCAAGTACAGGTGCACAGGATAGAATTCTACTTATAAAGCAAGACCAACTTGACTAGGCACTGGGCTTTTAACTATTTCCCCATGTTAGAAATGAATCGCAGAGTGGCGGTTCACATAGCACATGCAAAACTATTGGGAAACTTATATCCAACTATTCATTGAATTGGGGCAGATCTTGAACAAATGTAACTGATAAAGCAGAGGAAGTGCTCTAAAGAACAATGACCATGTGGTGTTTAAACCTACATTATCATTGTAAATGTAGCTTTTCTAAGAACTCGTCCCTTTAATCAATAGCTATAGCCAACCCTTATTTCACTTTGACATTTCAATGGGTCTAACATGTTACTGGCAATGCCGCAATACTGCAAACACATTTACTTTAAAGATATGTGCTAAATGTGTTACACGCTAAAAGGGATTGCCTGTGGCAACTGTAAAAAAAACATTATTTTATTTTTTGTGGAAAATCTGGATAGATTTTCCACAAAAAGAGAATTCAGCGACAATTACTGGAATCAATGCTTATTTTGTATGCCATGAAAATGTTTGATTTTATATTAAAAACAAACAAACCCAATAATAATACATAAATGCTTCAACCTTCAAGTGCTTTCGGCTTTCAAATGGAAGTACAGACTAACTCTCGGATCTATGGGAACTCCCTTCATTTATGGGAAATTCCCACAATATATGGATTCACAAACTGAAATAAATGAGTGTAACCACAAGTCTACTGTCTGTGTATCAACGGAAGTTATTCCTTTGTTATCTAATAACCCCCCGGTACCAAAGCAAACACTGGAAATGAAAGCTTTCTGAAGCTGGTAAGTAAAGAAAATATGAAGAAACACTGATGTATTCATTCATAAGATTACAAGAGTTCTGTTCATCTAAAGAAGACATTACCTTTTTCAGGATGTTTAAACTTAAAATTCACAACTACACCCAATACATTTCTGAACTTTATGATGACAATCAGGCTTTGTTGAAAATAAGCTGGACCTTTTTTTTGGCACTTTGCAGGTTCTGAATGAATGACAAAAATGGTATGCTTCTAAGAATCTTTTGCTGTCCCTTTGTGACCTAATTGTTCCAATGTAAGTATGGTGGGGGAGGGGGAGGGGGTCTGTATTCAGCAAGAGACCAAAGGGAATCCATAAGGGGTCAAAAAGAATAGTGTAGGTGGACCTGTAACTCGTGGGAGGGGGAATCCCTGGCATATATGATTCTAATATGGCTGCTTTGTATATACCACAAGGTTATTCCTAGCATAATCTGTATATGCCTTCCAGCTATCATAAAACAATAGAAGTTAAAATTGTCCTTAGCATCAGAAAGTGTCTTCTCTTGATAGAAACTCCCTCTTGTTTTTATTAAAAAAAAAAAAATAAAAAAAATTACCATATCCAATTGTAGTGGGGGAAAAAAAAAGCTATAAAAAATATTCAGTAAATCCCTCAAATGTCCTAGCTGCATTCGAAATCTTTATAAATCCTGGAACATCATTTTAAGGCATCTTGTGTTACATACACAGTTTTATGAGTAAATCACAATCATGTTTCAGAAAAGGAATCGAGAGGTTTCAAAAGTTTGGGGATTTTTTTTTAATAAAATGTTTTTATTAAAGCATATCTGTGTGATGAAACCAGAAATGGTTTCACAATGTGTCTGTGTAAATTGCTGAGTCTAATGAACTCATACATGTCATGTCTATGAGCATAGTGTGGGCTGTGCAGTGTTTTCCCATTCTTCCTTTGTGAGAAATGTCAAGTCAGAATCGGATACCGAAGCAAACCTGAAAATAAAATAAAAAATAAATGATCCATAATTCTGCATTTGGGAAAAGGGAAATAACAGAAAATGTCCCTTTTGTCTGTGTATAACTTTCAAAGTTAGATAGACTGCTGTCAAAAAGTTTCAACCCACTCTCTCTGATGTTGTGTCTGTGAAATCGATGGGAGCAGCATTAAAGTTCCAGTATCATAGCTTAACCTTCAGTGTGGGTTCGTGCATTTTTAAACCATTTACTTAAACGGAAAATGGTTTTGCGGTCCTCTCATTTTCTTGTGTCAGAGATCATCATTGGATGTAGTGCAGAATTGCTATATTGCTACATTATGTGCTTTTGAAAATCCAAACAAAACAGCTACAGTAACTCCTAAACCTACTAATTCTGTTTCATTAAACTGACTGTGGGGTAGGACACTCCAATCCCCAAATAATTGATTTTTGCCATGGAGCCTGGATAAAACCAAAATGATGTTGCTGACATACTATTAGCAGCACTATCATAAACTTTCATTTTTAATCTGGCCAGGGTATTGGAACAAACTTAAACAGGTTTGTACAATTATAGTTAAATTAAGAAGTGTGATAAATACACTGTAACTCAAGGAAGGCAAGTTTATTCTTATACTCCACACTTATGAAATTTAATAAATGATAATAGTAAACAGGCTGAGTTATGATGCAAGTTGGTAATGATGGGATTTAAAAAAAAATTGGGGGTCTTTGGGAGTAATACATATGCTTTTAAACACTATGTGAAACAAGTCATGTTGCCTAGGAGATTTTGGTTACAAGTGTAATAGTCAAGAGGCAACTTTCTGTTACTGTCTCTATATTCCATGTTTGTGAATGCACTTTTGCATATGTTGTGATTCTGGGGACATTGCCAGTTCAGAGAAAATGCTGGGATGTCCAAAGATGATTCATGATGCCTATGGCCACACAAAAAACAACTGCAGTGCACCATAGACTGAAACATGTTTTTATTATAAAAAATATTATTTTAAAGTAACAATACTGTATACAATTATTATTAACATTACACATTTTATATAAACATTTAAATAATGTTTGTATCTTATGACAAACTTATAAATCAGTCCACATAAATTACAAAAAACAAATCAAATGACATGTTTAGTCAGTGGGTTAAAATGGTACTAGCAATAAGGTCTGATTGCTACACAGTATATACTTGATTGCTGTTAGGACCCTGTACTCAGTCTTAATTTGAGGAGCTGAAAAGAACTCAGAGATTATTTTGTTTAATTAGACACCCAAATTAGGACAATTTAAGTTAGTTGTATGCCTCCAGATACCAGATACTGACAATCATTTTCACTTTGTTGGAACCTTGAAAACAATTGAAAATCTGTTTTCTGTACTCATATAACTTCTGAAATTATTAGAAATCTGTATTCCTGAATTAGTAGAAGTACAGCTGTAGCCAACAGTTTTGCATCACCCTATAGAATTAACAAAATTTGCTTAATAAAGTCAAATGAAAACCTGAGTAACATTATGTTAACATACTGAATTACATATCGCTTTGTAGTTTTCCATATACTTAACGAAAAACTGACAAATTGAAAAAAAAATCAAACATGAAATACAGGACTACTACTATGGCTTATGGTACTTTTGCACTATAATTTTCCAGATGTTAAATAACATATCTAAATTGTGTTCATATTGTTTTTTTTTTTAATTAATTAATGTCTCAATCCTAAAATTATAGGTGTTGCTTTTGGGCACTGCTGTGGACTACACAAAAATGTGTGTCACTCTTGAGTAGAGTGACTTGTGTATAGAGCCTGGTTTCCCCCTATATTGTCCATGTAGCAGAGTGGACATTGTCTGTGTAAGTCTTACATAACATTTCAGCTAAAAAACAACAAATTATTGTTATTATTAAATTTCCCTTAACACTGAATTATGTATTCTAAGAAAAGAAGCTATTACTATTAAATTAAATATATTACCATTTACAATATGTACACAAAACAAGCACCAAGGTATTACACCAGCACTTATCCCAAGCTTACTGTTCTTTTAGACTTACTGTACATAAACAACAAAAAAGTGCAATAAGTAAACATTTATTATTATGGACAGCACAATGATAAAACCCCCACTAACATCTTACTTGAAAAAGAGATTCTGTAACTGGCTACAGCTTTATTAGACATGTGCTCTGAGAATATCTGTTTCTGTTGCTTCTCACAATAAAATCTCACAAGTACAACTGGCCTTTTGGAGCACACAGTTGCGACAGTTTGTGAGTCGATAAGAAAGATATATAAAGTTCAGAAATGCATAAACAGACGAAACAGAAAAAAAAAACACTATTTTAAAATCAGAAGAAAATTATTTTGCTTCATTTTACCAACATAGTGTCACATGACCAAAAATAGCATGTGCTATTATTCACAAAACAGGGCAATACTCTAGCAGTCAATTGTCACATTGTAGCCTGCAGCTTTGGGTCATGTAACCCACTATCTGTCACTCTAACCAACAGTCTCAACTCCAGTAAACACCTGTATAAACTGACATTTGGAATATATTGGGTGTATTTTGTAGTAGTGAAGACACAGAGAAGTAGGGCACTACACAACAGTTAAGGATGCTGTAAAAGCAGCAAGACTGTAGCTATTTCTGACAACAGCATTGTAGCAGGTATTTGAAACCATACAAAGTAGTGCTGTTACTTCAATGGTTACATATCGTCTCCTTGGATAGTTTTCTTGTTTCTTTGTTTTACAGTTCCGCACATTCTGTGCAATGTTTCAGAAATGCAGTCGTCTGTTCCTCGTTATAAACTACAAAACAGCGTGGACACTGTAAGTCAGTCTGTGCTCTGTGCTCTGATCTTGAACTCCTGTTTGTTGCTGGAGAATCCTTTGTTGCTGGAGTCGACTGGGAGCTTGATCTGTTTGCTCCTGATTGATCAGGGCTATTGCCCAGCAACACTTCAGCAGCACCTGTCTCTATGTGCATAAGGTTCCTACTGCCAATGTGTATTCTGTAGGGGGCAGCTTGATCTCCTGCATCCTAACAAATTAAAGGTGTGGGTTATTTATTTGTTAATATTTTTTCAATATTACAAATAATTACTTTTTTAAAGTTCCAAATGTTAATATTGCTTTCTTAAATCATTGATGAATATTAGAATTTTCAATTACCTGTCTTCGCAGCTGCAGCTCTAAACGGACTATATCTTCCTGAAGATCTTGTATTTTGCTTTGTGCCCTCTCTCTATCAGCTCGCTCAGACTTAAAATCATCTTTATAAATGAGAACCTGAAAAACAAAAGAAGCGATTATAACCGGATGTTATTCTTCTATCACTGTTAGGGTTCTAGCCTATTGGTCCCTCACAAGGAATGTATAGTTAGGAGTTAATAACAATTCTGCTAAAACAGGATCGAAGAGTCCCCCATTGGATTCAAGCAAAAGCAACTTTCCTTAAGAATAAAGATATTGTATACAACTAACGAGATGCAGATGGAGCTGTTAAATTGCAGTTTGAGTAGTTTCTTGTTAGCAGTATGCCTTCGCTTCAAAGTAGTGCCTTTACAACTTTTAAGAATTGTATTTAAGAAATGTACGTGTGAAAAAGTACCTGCTGTTCAAGCATTTGGATGCGTTCTCTGTCCGTTTTCCTGGTTTCACTGCTGAACCTGTTGCATTCCTTCATCTTGTCTTCCAGCAGTTGGTTAAGCCTCAGGATCTCCTGCTGCATCATGTCCATGTTGGTCTGCACCGAGCCAAAGCCTTGCTTTGGATTCACTTTCAGATTCTGACACAGTCCTTTCACATACTCTTCCCTGCTAGCATCATACTTCTGCCACTTGGCATTCAAGCTTTCTACCTGTGGCACAAAACAGAACAACATTGTCTTTAACATATAAATTATATAAGCTTGTCAACTCAAATGTCTTTTAAACAGCATTCAAAATACTGTAGTTTAAGAAATAACTTACATGAGCCACTTTCTGCTGTAAAGCTTTATTTTCTTCCTGTAGCTGGCATACTATAGCCTTAAGATGAGCAGTCTCATTAGAGTCTGCACACTGAAGCTGTGGGGGGGGGGGGGGGGGGGGGGGAATAGAAAGTATTGTTATTTAGTTTATTTTTGCATATTATAAACTGTGGTCAGGATAACATTTACTATTTTAATTATTTTTAAGGTTAGTTTGTCAAAATACACATGGTATACTTTCAGGTAATTTTATAAAAAGAATCCCCTGAAATAAATATATAAATAAATTTTTAAAAATCCATGTTTACACTTGCTTTTGGAAAGTCCCTACTTATGCTGTAGCAGAGAAAGACATTTCACTACTGGTAAAAGATGTACTAAAGCTTTTGACATCCATGAACAAAACTATCAAAATGATTAATAATTAGAAAAACTTTCACCTTCAAATGGGCAGTTACTAGTTTTAGTTTTCTCAGTTTCAATATCAGCTCTGTGAAATTCCCAAAACAGCTTTTGATACACATTTGGCTATTTTCCATGAAATTAAATAATACTGGATTAAACCTGCATGAATATGCCTACCACCCCTTACCGTCAGTAAACATGACACTATTGGGTTTGGTAGAAAATCCTGGGCCTAAATAATAATAAATAATAATTGTTTATAGGGTATTTTTAATTCTGTAACCATGATCTGACATACCTTGCTAGATTGTTCTCTATGAATCTGTTCATCTCCAGATTCAGGATGTTTCTTCTGTTTACTCTCCAGTCTTTGTGACAGCTGCTGACATACTTCCACTGTGGCAGCCAGCTGGGCCCGGAGCTGCTCTGCCTCATCAGTGAGGGAATGACACAGCACCTCCCTGGTTGTCTGGACCCTTTCCTTCTCTGCCAGAACCCCCCGGAGACGCAAAATCTCCAGGTCTTTCTCATGTGGAGGTCTAATTATCATTCTCTGGATTTCTTCATCTTTTTCTCTCAAGTCCTTTCGTAGTTTCTGAAGCTCCTGCAATTAAAAGTCAACACCAATGGTCTTTTAGCAGTTTGGAGTAATACATGCTTTGCCATGAAACACAGATGAAACTGGACAATGACAGTTTGCTGTATCTATCTCGGCAATAAACTTTTTTTTGGTATTCGTATAAAAGTCAGTGGAAGTGAAGCAGAGCATAAACATAAAAAAAGTTCACTAAGGCAAGTTTGTCAACAACTTTAAACCTCCTGTGGGGGAAAAAAAAAACCGTAAACCCCAATAAAAAGATGTCCCTCAAGTGGATCTGTGCGTAGTTAGATCAGATTTTAAAACCAGTTTCCTTCCAATTATTCAAGACAATAATAGGCACGTAATATAATCAAATACATCCTGAAAAGAGGTACATACATTACTGAATTTAAAAAAAAGTAGATTATAGATTGTCAGCCTTTGCATATGGATTATATGTTAATGTTTCTTTAAGCGCTTTCATTTTAATAGACTTATTTTGGAAAAATTGCTAGCAGTTTCCACACTTCATGCAAAAACAGGCTGAGAAAAGTTACTATCTTTAGAGGAACAACATTATTTCTATATTTTTCAGAAATACATACCTGTGTAAAATCTAAATCTACCTGTGTCACACCCAGGTCGGCAGCAATTTTGGTTGACAAGCTTTGACCCGGGTCAAGTGAGACGAAATACATGATGGGCATTAGTAAGCAGATGAAGTAACAGCCACGCTTGCATGAAGGTTTCACTTCTGCAAGGAACATTTCTGTTTATTCTGTTTAGCCATATTTCTGTTGATTGAGACACAGCATGAGCCAAACTGAAGAAACGTTTGATCTAATCAACATTTGGGCTGAAGATTCATCTTGAAAGCCTGAACAAATAAAAGCGTGGTCATGTGAATGTTGCTGCTTCCCCGGCATCACACACCCACTGTGTGCTTGCTTCTGTTACCCAGGTAGACCCTGCTACCAGTCACAGCTCGGGTTGAGTCTGACCCAGGGAGAACATGCCAGTGTGAAGGGGGCTTAACTAATTAGAAATTTCAGACCAAATTGCTGGTTATTGACAGTTATTCACCCACCCCAAAGGTAAATGACATATCATGGTCATTCTGGTTTGTTACTAAAATGATCAGGTGTGACTGAGGCCCATGTTATTAACCCATATAATGTATTAATAACTGTCATCAAGGAAACTCGAATAACTAGGGCTGGTTACAGTCGATTGGGATTTATTAGAACAGATCACTTACTGTATTGCAAGGCTTAACTCACCATGACCGATATGGGTAATATATAAGTTTTACTTTTATTATATATTTTTATGAAAGTTTAAGGCCCGCATATACAGCAACAGTCTGGTCCGAAACAATGTCATTTCCGCATTTACAAGCAAAACTCCTGCATTCAAAAATATACATTTTATAGTTGCCATTCTGAATGTTTACTGTACAACATCATATTTATACATGTCAGTATAGTAGATAGATTATGTTTCAGTGATTAAATTGCCAATGGAAATGGGAAATTGATTTCAACCGTATTTCCATGTGTAAATCGAAAACGTAATGGTGTATGCTTATAGTTTATTTTCCTTAGACTACGTCACAATGCTTATTTTTTTTAGAAACAGCAACTGTATCATTTGTCGTTACTTTACTACAGCATAGCCTTCACTGTTCGAGGTATTAACATTACAAATAGAAAACAAACATACGGATAAATAATAAAATAACACTTACTAGTTTCATTGTTTCCAGTTGCTGCTCAGAATTTATTTCAGTTTCCTTCTGTTGCTGTTTAAGTTTGCCGATTTCCTTACAGAGATTCTCGAATAAGGACTTTGAAGGTCCGAAAACCAGAGGCCCTTCTTCTCCCACATGAACAGCGGCATTTTCGTATCTTGCTAGCCTCGCCTTTAGGTCCCCGATTATATTGTCTTGTACGCGGACGTGATGGTTCAATTTGGCCAGTTCCAGTCTTGCTTCCTGATAAAAAGTGCTCAAAGTTGTATAGCTCTGTAGTTTGGTTTTAAGCATTGCGTTTTCCATCTTGATTCCTTCCACCATCTCTTCTTTTTTATTGTATCCGTGGGTCAGTGGTTCTGTGCTGCTGAAGCTGGTGTGGGAAGACATTGTAGTACTTTAACAAGCTATTCCGCTTGCATGCCAAATGTGTTGGGACAGAAATTCACCTCTATAAATTATAAAACACCTACTGTAAACTACAGTACCTGTACACAAATGGTAACTAACATCTACCAGCGGCAAATCAATGCAATCAAACATACATGCAGATCACATTGCGAAATTAATAATATTCCAGAACTGCAGGGGGGGGATTTCCTTTTGGGACTTCCCCACTGCTCCGGCGGACTTTTTATGTAATTTTTGTAATGCCAGGCTTCTTTAGACTGCTCCTTTCTGTATTGTTGTGATTAATCATTGCTGGTAATCGAACTCAGAAGATTGAGTTTTTTTTTTTTTTTTTTTTTAAATATTATTTAATGAAACTGGTAGTTTACCTTTCAAGAAAATAACTTTTCGGTGCACATGCGCACTGATACTTCCTGACTGTCGGTTTGCGTAGGCAACTGCGTATGATGAAGTATGTCTGTTTTTTTTTTTTTTTTTTTTTTTTTTTTTCGTCTTTCAGTCAGAAAACGATTGCGTTACCATTTACTATGATGTGCCTAAGTTCCAATATTTTATACTTGATCGTATAACTTCGACGGCTCTATATTTTTTACTTTGTATGTTGTTCAATTATACAGTTGAATTACAAAGTTGTGCATTATTTAATAAAGCGTAAGCGTTTAACGCTAACAAGCCATGTTCAAAAAGCTTGTTAGGCCTATTTAGATTGTAGTTAAAATAAACTTTATTTATTTAATTAGTCAAAACATACTAGTAAAAGCTTTGTGAATTTGTGATGACAAAAAAAAACCCCAAAACCCTGTAGTACTATTTAGTATGTAGGCAGTCAGAATGGCATGATTTGATGCAACAAGCCCCCTCCTTCCCCATCCCTCCCTCTCTCCCACCCTCCCAATACCCCAGGACTGGCAAGGGGATTTTTCCCACATTATATGGAGCAGCAAACAGGCAAACCCCCCACCTTCTTATGATGTCTCTGACTGATGCATTACTCACATGACCCTTCATGCATTCAAATCCTTTCTTAATATAAATGGCACGCATGGGTGTTTTTGTAACTAGCAGTAAAAGTAAATTATGCATCAACAGTGAACATTCCTAGAAAGCATCTGCTGAAAGCGAATTCTGAGTGATGAAGTCACAGTTCATGATGAACTGTAATGGACTGTAAAGCACATGTCCCTCCAGTCCATTCAAGGTATATAGCAATTGGGAAAAGTCAAGTACATAGTAGAGGTGACATTTTCTTATTGTGATTATGTTTGTGAAAAAGTACTTAAATGTAATAATTAACTTATATTTCTTCAGATTTCCTAGTTAGCATTAACTTTAAAAATATTTAGAACCATCACAGAGTTTTATATTGCATCTTAAGCTAAGTAGGTTTATGAATCTAGTATGATGGCAGTATTCATATACCGGATTATTTTATGGACTTTACATGATGTTTTAGCCAATGTTTTGTAACACTGAAGAATGAGTCACTCCATTAAGCCAATTGTTAAAATGTAAAAGAAAATGTTCTCTTTTTTCTTTTAGTTATTTTACTCTGTGATACTATGCTATTGTACTTTGTTAAACTTTACATTAAAATTTTGCTTTCTGCAGTATCTCAAGATATATACTTTTGTTCTTTGGCTCAAACTGGCTGAAGTGACATAATGAAAAAGAGAAAATAATAGGGTTGATAATAACAATAGCACTGCGCAGTATTTCTTCTGAGAACTTGTTAACACCAGAAGCAAATTTTCAGAGTTACTGTTGTGATTTTGTATAATAAAAGGCTCAATCTGTAGTTCTTTTAATCTATACATTTATTTGGTTAATTCTAAAGTAAACTGGCAAAACCAGTAGTTGTTGTAATAACTGGACATGTGTCTATTTACAAACATTTACCGATATTAGCTGGCAGTTGTTTTTTTGTTTTTTTTGCCTGGATAAAAAAGACAATTTAGAATTTAGAAAGTAATTTGTTGAGTAAAATTATTTATCTTTCAATTTTAACTGACTTAAAATGCAGAAGTAGATCACTTCTGGCATGCTAAACTTGGTAAGGCCTACTTGTATTTAATTTATAGAAGCATGGGCAGCTCACTGCATTTATCTATGTTGCTCTTGCGTTGATGCAGACTACCATAGACCCAAAACCATATAGCCATAAACAGAACTCACAGATTATTGTTGTGTGAATTTGGGGCCAGCAAACATGTGTTGCTGTTGGGGGTTAATGTGTAGTTTACAAACCTTACGTTACCTTTCGAGGAGCCATGCCAACTTGAACAATCACATATTAGTGTTATCAGTCTTCAAGATCAATTGTGATTTTGATCCTATAGTCACGGCCCCTTGGTAAGGGTGTTTTTAGATATAAATGGATATTATTAACTGTCTGCAAAGATGAACAGACAACTGACATTTTTGTTCTGTAAACTTTTGGCCAAACTTTTGTAGTTTCCTGTTGTATTTATTTATTTGTTTATTTTTAGAATTCCTGTAAGGATTAGTGAAACCTTGCAAAATGCAGAACACTGTATAATCACACAAAAAGTCAACAGAGATGATATACTTAATATGGGGATCATAATTACAGTATGCTGTATCTGCCCATTTGGGTTTCCCTTGGGAAAAAAAATCATAAAACAAATTCTGAACTTCTGAAATGTGTACATATCACCAAAAGGGGAAAAAACTATTAATTGTAGAATTACACGCTACAGTACCAGATACAGAAAACATTGCATTGTTCTCTTTAAATTAAGATCATATGATTTTAAGAAGTGTTGACCATGCATTATTTGTTAGGGTATTTGAACTATAATGATCAAATATAAATGCTGTAGACTGTTCAGACTGTAATTAATATCTAATTTTTTAGATCGAAGATGAAGAAAAATGACTGAATATATTATCAGTAAAATTTGAAAACACCCACAGTACACAGAGATGATTTTCTATGGTTCAACAACAATTACTCAGCTAGCATTGCACTTCCCAGTGACCTCTGAAATCCCTTTACTACAAGGAAGAGTAACTAGGGATTAAGACTGAAACTCACAGTGCTGCACATTGTTGTATAATTAATATCAAGTTAAAAAAAAAATGTTGCCAGATTCTAATAATATATCTAGATGTCCCAAATACTGCATAGTCAACCAGAATTAAAACAAAAACTGTTATTGTAGCATACTTTGTGCACTGACACAAAACCAGTGTATATTATCAATACCATTTTATGTAATGTGACATGGTAAAAAATACTTTACATTATTTAGTGAGACCATATTGGTTGGAGTTTATAAGATTACTCTAATCGAAACCCAATTTATTCAGCTTTTCCTACTTTTACAGCATGCAAGCATGTTTACATGGCATTTGATTCACATTTAAACAAACATGAAGAAAAAACAAGCAAACAGCTGAAATAAGTAATTATCTGTGTCTGTTTTCCAGTAATAGTTATTATTGATAAGGTTAACGCAAAGGTTAGGCCTAAGATTATGGTCAATATAATGTGGTACCACTTTTTGTTATCGATGTGTAAATATTACAATAACTAAAATCTCAAGGGATCGTTTTCTGATTCATTTATTTGATATTTAGACAGTTATTTGTATATATTGAAGATGGTGTGGGAATAATTAACATGTCATGAATCACATTTGGAGTACCACTGTACTTGTGGGACAGACTGCTCATTAAAAATATTTTGCATATTTTCAAAGAGGAGACAATTATCTTTTCGGGGATACCAATATATTTAGGGGCTGATTTTAGGATACTTGCAAAGTAATTTGAGGATGCAAAACACCCATATTGCGGTCAAAAGCAGCGTTCTGCACATGCAAGCTGTATTTAGCTACCATAAAGTGGGACTTTAGCGGTCACTAAAAATGTGCGTACATAAAGAATGTTTTTCACCTGGCAATCTGCACCCACTATAAAATGATATTGAAATATATTCAAATGAAGAAAAGAGCATGGAATTGGGCGGGGATCTGGAATACTAAACAGGCGCAAACATTACAATGAGATGTAAGGATTTTGCCTTGCACTTGGGCAATCGCTGACCCTCCAAAAACTTTGCACCTTCTCTTACAAGGTACAAACCATTGTAGATGCGAGTAGCTAAGAGCTGTATAAAAGCACACACCTGCAGAGACCTGTCACTGGCTTCAAGATGGCTGCTGTGATACACTTCCTGGCCCTTGTTGAGAACAGGCAGGAAAACCTTTGGAGGAGAAGGGCAAGACGGAGAAGACGTTGCATATTCAAACCCAGGGTCACTTTGTTTGGGATGCTAGAGGATGTGATGGTAAGGCGTTATCATCTCACTCTGCAGGTCATCCTAGACCTAATAGCTGAATTGTTTCTCGTGCTCCACAAATCTCATACAGTGCCTACTGCTCTCTGTACTCCTAACTCACCTCATCTCTGGGCTGTAAGTGCGGCCGCTAAATATCCTGATGCACAGGCGGTGCTCATTGTGACCCTCGTTATCATGATTGCGGCTCATTATTTGTGCGTGTTGAGTAATTTGCATTGTTCTTCAATTTAACGTTTTAAATTGCCACCTAGGAGAACTTGAGTGTGACTAATGCAGTCCTATTAACCCCCTCTCCCCACCTCACGGAATAGTGAGAACACAAGTAGTCAAATCACCCATCCTGTGGGGCATAAAACATGTCTTAAATCCCCAAGTAAATCCCCATGGTACCCCAGGATTGGCAAGGGGATTTTTCCCACATTATACGGAGCAGCAAACAGACAAATCCCCCACCTTCTTATGCAGGCAAGGCTGGACTCCAGGTAATGCCCCATAATGTCTTTGACTGATGCATTACTCACATGACCCTTCATGCCTTCAGATCCTTTCTAAATATAAAAGGCAGGCATGGGTGTTTTTGTAACTAGCAGTAAAAGTAAATTATGCATCAACAGTGAACATTCCTAGAAAGCATCTGCTGAAAGGGAATTCTGAGTGATGAAGTCACAGTCCATGATGAACTGTAATGGGCAGTAAAGTGCATGTCCCTCCAGTCCATTCAAGGTATATAGCAGTTGGGAAAAGTCAAGTACATAGTAGAGGTGACATTTTCTTTTTGTGATGTTTGTGGAAAAGTACTTAAATGTAATAATTAACTTATATTTTTTTAGCTTTCCTAGTTAGCATTAACTTTAAAATTATTTAGAACCATCATAACGTTTTATACGAGGGCGACCTTTATTAATAATACTACGATTTTCAAACGCTGCAATATTTTATGACATGATTTATAACATTTTAGAAGGAACGTGGTTGCTTATTTTCTGTAATACGGTAGCCTACCTGTACGTAGTAACGTGTGTGCCTAATCTATTCCACTACTGTACATTTATCGGTGACAGTTACTGAGAGCCTATTGGGTGAGAGTTGGAAGGTCAGGGAGTACTGTATCAGCGAATCAGGAGTGTGTATTGGTTGTCAAGGGGCGGGACAATGCTGGTGTGGCTGTTAAATCCAAGAGTGTGACGTAGATGTTTTTCTGCACCAAAAATTACCTCAGAATATCAGATTGATTTCTGTAAAAACTACAATATAACCTACTCGGATATTTATCTTATTTGTAATCAATGTAACTTGTTTGTTATTTCTCTGCAAGAGAAACCGAAACTAAATATGTTCATAGATAGTAAGCAGTTTTTATTTGTACGGGATTGAGTACAATTGAACTAAAAACAAAACACCAAACCACCTTATAGAACTTCAGGACTGCTCTTCTGTACGTAGTTTGTCTTGCATTTTCTTTCAAAATTGTACTACCATAAAATAAAACATGCTTACTTTGTACATTAGTTTGTAATTGATGTGCTAGATTGAGGCTCCCGTCTCTTACATGCACATAGTGTTGCACTTGTATTTGTTTTACTGTGTGTGTTTTTTTAGTAGGGGGTAGAAAAAATACCTTAATGTTTCTTTATTGATAGCGGCGTTTATTCGAGGGCGGCCTCTATTATAAAGCTGATCACTGCGGCGTCAGTACGAAGGCGTCTTTAATTTGAGTGCGGCGCTAAATTGAAGTAATACGGTAAGTCTGGTTTATTAGGCCTTTTATTTGCCATGCATGTTGATGTAAAACGAAAACTGTATTCAGACTGTCAGATGTTTAGTAGCCTATTTGTAATGCTACAAAAAATTTGCTAAAAATATATTTATGTATAAATATATATATATATATATATATATATATATATATATATATATATATATATATATATATATATATAGTTTTTTTTTTAAATATATATTTCACAGGCACAGCTAATGCTAAGTCATACTGCGACGAAGTCAACAGTTTTTTTTTTAAATTGTCAAGACGAGCCATCGGTTGAAAGACTCGATGACGAACCCTACACCCCTTTTGCTCTACGTTGTCAGCAAACATCCAGACTGGTCTGATGTGAGTAAGGGAGAAAAAAGTTACTCATTGTCAGGATGGCCGAGTGGTCTAAGGCGCCAGACTCAAGGATTAATAGTCTTTCCATGGACATGGGTATTCTGGTCTCTGTATGGAGGCGTGGGTTCAAATCCCACTTCTGACAATCCCTTTTTTTTTTTTTTTTTTTTTTAATTAAATCTGTGAAATGCTTTCGTTTTTGCAGTTATTTATTGGAGTTAATTCAACTAATTCGTCACACTTAGAACAAGTCCTATTTTATTGTTTTAATTAAGAAAGAAAAAAGAAAAATACGGCCAGTACTCTAGTCCCCTATGAAAAAAAGGTTCCCACCTTATGTGAATGTTTGCCCCCCACGAAATATGATCCCCACCCAAACCAAAATGTTTTTTTATTGTTTGTTTGGTTTTTTTTGGAAGGAGGCCCAGTTGCTTAATTTCCACCCAACGCTACAATATAATTTACGAAAATATAAATGTGATATTTTTAAATTTACAAGAATCTGTCTGATAAGAGCTTACACTCACCACCTCTGGTGGTGGCAAGGTGCTTTGCACTTGTGATAAGTGAATGCATGTTCAAAAATCAAAGTATTTTCTAAGATATGTTCTGATAGCAACTTTAAAAAACAGTGCTTACATTATTATGGTGAATTGGACATTGTAAACGACAATTAGAATAAATAATTGTGACGTAGTTTGTAATACAAAGCGGAGTAGTGCAGTTATTCAGAGAGTGTACCAGATAAAGAAGTGCATCATTTAGTCAGTAAGTTTAGTTTTTAGAAGGGTTTTTTTTTTTTTTTTTTTAACATTGCATTAATTGATGTATCGTTGAACAGGTTTCTACTGCTAGTTATGATTTATTTACATTTTTTTTTTTTTTTTTTTTTTAATTTCTATATTGAGTTATACGTTTTAGTTAACAACACGTTGGCTTACTTTTGGGAGATCATATGTAATAAAAAAGGAAACAATTCCTAAAGGCAATAAAAAATATTTTAATAAACAGTAACCTAACATCGACAGAGGGATTTGGAAACTAGCATGAAAATAAAAATGGAAGTATTATATTGTATATTTAAAAAATAAAAATGAAAAATTTCCCCCAGACCTAATAATGATAATAATTGTTTTATAGCTACAGTAAATAAATTTATTTTTACTACCCTGCACAATCCCTTTTTCTCTATAGGGATCAGAGATATAATAGTGGCTCTCACGTCAGACTACGCGAACTCTAATTCTAAGATTCCGCCAGGTCCGCGTTAATATATCCCCACTTCTAAATATATATATATATATATATATATATATATATATATATATATATATATATATATATATATATATATATATATATTTTTTTTTTTTTTTTTTTTGGGGGGGGGGGGGGGGTCGGGTAGCTGTGACTTTACGCATCGTTTTTGCAATTATTTATTCGATTTAATTCAACTGATTCGTCACACATATAAGAACATATGTTTTACTGTTTAGATAATAAAAAGAAACAAAAAATAAATGTGGCCAGTACGGGGATCGAACCCGCGACCTTGGCGTTATTAGCACCACGCTCTAACCAACTGAGCTAACCGGCCAGTTAGCATAAGCGTTTCTAAACAGCCGTAAAGAGGTACGATAATATGAAGAATTTTGATTGGCATAAAGCACCAGATTAAGAGAATGATAACTCAGTCAGTTCATGGCGGGACGTACAGAAAGAAACACGAAACCTAAATCTAAAGTCTAAGAAGACCCTTAGATACGCAAACAAGTCAAGAAAACGAGCTTGGCCCCGGGCGAGTTTGGAATGACAGGTAAGGAGAACAGCAAATAGGCACTTTTTTTTTTTCTTTTAAATTGAAGGCAGAAAGTGAGATAACAAATATGAATTGTAGTATATGAGCTGTTATGACACATTTACGTAGCCCGGCTAGCTCAGTCGGTAGAGCATGAGACTCTTAATCTCAGGGTCGTGGGTTCGAGCCCCACGTTGGGCGCATGCTTTTTTTTATTTTAACGTTGTGTTATATTTACATTTATGTCTGTGTTAAATGGAAAATATGAATATTTTTATATTTATTTAAACCTGCATGTTAGTTAATACACCCTCACATTTTGATCAGAATTAAAAACATGGCAACATATCATCTACGAACATGTAAGAGACATCTTTTTTTTCAATTTATAAGAATCTGTCTCATAAGAGCCTATTCTGGTGACCTCTGGTGGTGGCAGGGTGCTTTGTAGATTTGAAAAATTAATTTCCCTTTGAATTCGAATGACAACCATTACCGAATGGGAAGAGCCTCTCTAACCGTCAATCTGTGAGCAAATATACAAAAGCTGCCCTATCAGGGCCCTGCTATGAAGAGGGGGGAAGTCCCGCCTACCTCCTGTTGAAGAGGGACGTCCTCACAGTAGCACATCGCCATTTTCTCTCTCATCTCTCTGAGACAGGTCGTACATTGCTTTTGCTTTTTACGTACCGAATTTGGCTAATTTGTTGGATTTATCCATAAATTAAGGAATAATTTACTGTAAAATCCCGCTCAAGCGTGTCTAAAAGAGTGCCCTATTCTCGCGTCAGTCGTTACATCTGCCAGACCAGTAAGTGAGCTTCATGCGCTGTCCATTGATGGAACGAACAAGACCCTCTCTAGGCTCTAGAGTTTTGCAGGCGGCATGCCCTTAGGCATCACGTGGGCTCTGTTGCTATCGCCGTGGGTCTGTACTGTTGGTAATCTAGAGCCACAACATTTGGTACAGCTTTCCCATTCAGTAATGGTTGTCATTCGAATTGAAAGGGAACGTTAGGTTATTACCATAACCCTGGTTCCCTGAAAAAAGAGAATGATAACCATTACCCTTTAAGGTCGTGTCCCCAGCTGACCTCTGTTTTTGAAAGAAAATGGCAATGTGCTACTGTGAGGAAGTCCCTCTTCAACAGGAGGTGGGCGGGACTTTCCCCTCACAAAAGGGGCCTGATAGGGCAGCTTTTGTATTTTTGCTCAGAGATTGAAGGTCAGAGAGGCTCTTCCCATTCGGTAATGGTTGTCACTCTCTTTTCAGGGAACCAGGGTTATGCAAATAACCTAACGTTATGTTCACAAACCATGAAACCTGTTTCCAACTCTTGGTAGGGTTCTATTTTAATGTTCAAAGTATTTTCTAAGATATGTTCTTATAACACCTTTAAAAACAGTACTTACATTTTTTTGGTGACTTGGACCCACTGTAATCGACAATTTGAATAAATAACTGTGATGTAGTTTGTAATACAGAATGAAGTAGTGTAGTTATTCATAAACTGTAACAGATCCAACAGTGTTTCCCAAAGAAGTGCATAATTAAGACAGCAAGCTTAGTTTTTAGAGTGCATATTTATTTAACATTACATACAAGATCTTGCATGGTATTTCACATTGAATGTGTTGTTAAATAGGTTTCTACAGCTAGTTAAGATTCATTATTTAAGATTTTTTTTTTTAATTTGCATATTAATATTTTTTATGTATGGAAAATGTCAGCAGTTCAATTGCTCTTTCCATAATTCAGTAGCTCATCCCTTATCTCATTTTTGTTGTCTCCAATTTTGGAATCAGCATTTTGATCTTCAGCATTCAAGTACTTTTCTTGTTGGTCATGTAGTTGTTTTTCTGCAACATTTTCACTGTCAGCTACAACATGATGGTACAGGTTTGCTCCCTATAAAGAGTTTAGAGATACATATCAATTGCAATGAATATAATTGAAATGGTTCAAATGAAATGTATGTATATCTAAAGCCATTTAACAATAACATACAGTCCCCATCTTCAACCAAAGAGGGCATAATGATTCATTTCTAAAATTTTAAGGAAAAAGTTTACAAATTTATGATAATAAAACAGTTACATACGTTTAGATGTGGATATTTTCCTGGTGGATATACATGGAGTTGTTTGTAAATATAATGCCCATTGTGGAAGATCCGGCTCCTGTAGTACATCTAAAGAATACAAAAAAAAAAAAAAAAAAAAATCAATATTAAGAAATGTATAAATGATTTTATAGATTTCTTTTTTTTTCACCCCTGCATTATCTCTTCTTTTATACAGCATGCATTGGACAATGGACAGTATAAAGTATGAAACATTTTAAACAAATACTTAACTGTATATCAAGTTACACCTAAATAAAAATAAATATTTAGATGTTTAAATTGATTTCAACAAAAATAATAGAAACTTAATAAGCCGTGTTACATTTCTTCCTATGTAAGTAAGCACAATATCTGTAACCTCCCAGAGCGAGGCAGTCACCATCTGTCACACACTTATTCCAAATAAGCCCTCAAGTGCATTATCGTACAGCTAAGCTTAGTGATATACAGGAATTACATAAACTTTTATACAAAAACTGATCATAATAGCCTTAAAAATAGGACAATCGATGTAATTGGAGTAGATCCGATGACCGCATTTGTAAATACATTTTTACAAATACATAGTGTAACATGAACTTGCCTTCTATTAAATTTCAGAGATCTATTAAACAGATTAGGTAGTGTTCCCCATCTTTCGCAAGCCACTGTGCAAATGCTATGAAGATGTTGAATGTCTAAGTTAATGGCTTAAATACTGGACACATGATTCTACTTACATTACATTATTTTTTTATTCCTGATTATAATTGGCTGCAGTTATGCTGTATGGTTTTCTGTAGGCTGATTGGCAGCGGCACCACCTTAGTCTATTAAAAACCTTGATGGTCAAAATTAAGACATTACGTTGGCTTACTTTTGGGAGATCTTGTGCGTAAAAAAGGAAAAAACTCCAAAAATATAAAGGCAATACAAATTATTTTAAGAAACACTTGTAAATGTTTTATTGGATTTGTGGCACATTATAACTGTCTGCCAATAAACTGATTTGAAAAGACCTCAATTACTATTAAGTATTTAGTTATTTATGCACAATCTTGTTTATATAGTTTACATTAGAGTTTTCAATAATAATAATAATAATAATAATAATATAATAATAATAATAATAACAGTAATTGCTAGTTTTGATACCTGGCAACATTGAAAACAAGCAAATTACAGTGTAATATATTTTTTTTTCTCTTAATGTCAACAGAATGATTTGCTTGTTTTATGTTATGTAAAACTACTAACATGTGTACTAACTAAATTGACTGAACAATATTACTACTACTACAGTGAGAGTCCACCTGGTGAATCTGCTCCTGGCTCTTGCTAGACTAGCCATCTATAAGAGCAGGAAGCGTAAGATTATTGGAGAGGGTCTCTTTGACTGCGGAGCCATGTTCAGGGCCCTGGTCCGGTCCCAGGTTAATTTGGAGCACGCCCACGCAGAGTCCGCTGGCGACATGACGGCCTTTGTCGACCAGTGGGCTCTGCGTGGCGTGCTCTGTACCACCCCCCCTTTTTGTCTGAACATTTAATTTAAAGTCTTTTTGAATGTTTTTTTGTTTAAATTTGTTAATTGCCCATCCATTTAGCATCCTCAAATTGAGTCCTCCATATTGGACTGTCCTAATCTGGGCATTTAAATAGGACTACTACTACGACTACTCCTACTACTACTACTACTACTAATAATAATAATAATAATAATAATAATAATAATAATAATAATAATAATAGAGTGAATATTGAATACATCATTTTACCCCTTGTTCATCATAGCAGTTTAACCCAGGTTGTTGATAAGGGTGACGAAACATCTAAAAAAAAAAAAAAAAGAGGAACAATTTCTCTGAAGCAGTAACCAGCAGAAACAAAAACAGTGAACATGAAAACTTCTAAGAGTTTGCATTTATTATGTCAATTATCTCTTCCTCATTCATCCAAAATCATCTTCATTTCTTAAACAAATCCTTAAAGTACGTTTTTGAATCCCTTATTAACTTCATTTATCAACATGTATTTTTCCGTTAATTTGGGATATGCAAATATTTCAAATACAACGCTAAACTGTTGCATCTTGGTACATTTACAGTTGGTCATGTGGCTTGACTGTAGTAGCCTGAGTTTGAACTAAAACACATGAAGTGATGGGGTGACAGGAAGCAGCAGTAATGAAAATACATGCAAAGAACCAAAAGATCTTAAACAGAAGAAAAATAATATAATATAACCTGATAGTTTTTACAGTGACAACATGTAATACAGTATGTTGTAAATGTGAAAGTTGTTTTGAGTTTTCTGGCAAAAGTTGAACCCAAAACATGAATAAAAAAACAAAACAGAAAATAGGCTGACATACCATCAAGGCAGAAGCTGCGCTCACAAGGAAAAGGCAAACAATTGCAGTCTTCATGTTTTTTATCCTAGAAAAACAAATGTATATATACAGGTATATACAGCAGATCTCATGGAATCTATCTTACATACATTCAAATCCAATGACAGAGTAACTGGCAGACCCTATCAGGGGCTTGTCAGTTATTCGGCTCAGGAAAGAAATAACTACAGTACTCCATGAAAGTTCATATAGATAAGTATGAGAATCCTAGGGTTTGTATACATTTCATATGCAGTTTATGTATATATACATACATATTAGTGCATCTTCCAATTAGGATACAGTTAAAGTACAATGCTAATTTTACCTTTGGTGTGCAATGAGCTAGAAACCTGAAAAAACAAAACACCAGAGATCTTGAGTTAAAAAGTGTGAGGACTCTGCCAAAAAATAAATAAATACTACATCTACCCCTTATATAGGATACCCAGAGTGATATTAAAAATACAAATTGGATTATCAGACTCCCACACTTAATTGGTTGGGAGGGAAACAGTGAAAGTTGTTTGTTTGTGGGGGTTGTAAAGTCACGATGCATCTTCTCTTACAAAATGTAACAAGCTAAAATAGCTGAACTTGTTCACATTATATTTATAAGTATCTATTTGTTTTCAATGGAATATGTTTTATAATGCTTTCAATGTGTTTGGATTTTGTCCCAGATCTGCATCTGCTTGCAAATTATCTGTGTTAACACAATGGAAGTCCTCATTTATCGATCAATCTAAATCAATTAATTTGTTACATTTCAAATAACAGGGGAAAGATCTATCATTCTCCATGGGAATATCATGTTTAAGTAATCAAGTTAATCATCATACGTGAAGACATTGAGAAAGACTTTTAATTGTTGTGATTTGAAGAGTTAGTAATGTTTATTTTAATAACTTGTATTCAAACCCTAAAGAAGCAGGTGCCATTGTTTCATTTGTATGAAACAAGAACATATTTTGAAATTAAATAGACAGGAACTAATGTCTATTAGAAAATGCCATGTTTGTTGTTTACTGGTATGACAGTTTATTAAACTGAATTTTAGCAAAGAGTGGATTTGTGGAATTTTTTTCATAAAAGACAACTTTGTAAACTTGAACCAATTTCAGCATTGGGTAGTAAAATATCCAATGCTGTCTTTGGTTTAAAAAAAAATCTGTCCAAAGACATCACTAGACTAGCTTTAGCCAATGTTTCCTATCCAGAGGTACAGTAGCAGTGGACACATTCCATCCATAGTCAGCCTCAGGATTGATGCTGGCTTGAGGAGTAGCATTTATCTCCCAGAATTGAAGGATTGAGTGTGCAAGATTAGAACATTCAGGGTTTTCCTTTTTTTTTTTTTTTTTTGGTGAGTCCTCATCTTTGTGGGATCAGTCAAGCTTGCAAGTAAAGCTCTTAATGATTATGTACATTAAAATTTGACTCTTTAAAAACACACAAGATCAAGTTTTGGGATTTGAGTCTACCATTTAAAAGGACTAAAAAAAGCAATTCCTTAAAGCAGTTCTGAAAGTTTTGGGAATAGGGCTCATGTATTTCAGTAGCATGATGACAACCTAATTTTAGATTTCCTCCTCAGAATTTAATTCAGTGTAATTATTGATAATGCATTCAGTTTCAGTGACATGAGTGCTTTTAAATTGCCAGAATGTTTACTGCTTAGATAAAAACAAGTTGGTTAAAGAGAGGGTAAGCCTCTCCTGCTTTAGTGTGTGTATATATATATATATATATATATATATATATATATATATATATATATATATATATATAAATTGGAAAATACAGTTATACAAAATCTCATACACATTTGGTTCTTAATATTGTATTAATCCACAATGTCACTCTCATGTATTGTCTTTTATTATTTTTGATCTGAAAAAATGTATTTTCACAAAAACAACACAATATTAAACCATTAAAAACATTATTTTTTAAGAATTACTTTGTTTGCTTATCATTCAACACAGACTATCCTACACAACTTAATTGTATAATATGTGTAGCAAATATACTTTTTTCCACCTTACTACAAACTGTTGTTGTGCTTTTTAAAATATTCTGCACAAAGCTAGTGTCCCACAATCATGTTTTTTAAACTAAGATTATTCTTTCTAGCTCTTTCATTGCAAAACACAAATACAAACATGGAATCACAGTTTTATAAATATGTTTTTGTTATACACTAACAAGGGGAACCAGCAAAACTTAACAAAACTTCCCTGACCAGTTGTTGAGTTATAAAATATTTTGCATGCAAAGATATAACATATATCCTCTTACTTAATCATTATTTAAATACATGTTTTGGTTATTCTCTGTCTCCTCCTCCTCCTCCTCCTCCTCCTCCTCCTCCTCCTCATCATCATCCCACTATTCATTTTACTGATGTTCTGGTTAGTATTGATATCCATGCACTTCTGCTTTCACATTGATGCAATATCATTATTCTAAAGGCTGCTATAACAGTATTTGTTTATGTTGTTTCAGTTTTCATTGCCAGTTCCTTCATTGAGCTTGTCTTCATTTTCCACATTCTTGATATCAGTGTTGTCGTTGTTGGCTTCACCTTCAATGGTGATACCATTGCCTTCATTGTTTTCCTGCTCGCCATTTTGTGTCACATTATCTTCGCCATCACAAAGATAATAACGACCCTATATAAAGTTTTCAATTAGTTTTTCAATTAGTTTTACTACTTGTCTGAACTAATACATCATAATCATTTCTGTGTATTATGAACATAAAGTATTTTCAGGCAGTGTAAATGTGTTTATCTAAAGGCTTTCCACATAAAATGTCTCAAGAATATGTAGAAGCACTTCTTAATGATACACAAATGAAATCATTAAATATTCAAGAAGAGTAATCAACCACATTGGCCTAGCGGGTGAAGACAGACACAAACAAATATTTTAAATATCATTATTTACCTTCATTGTTAGGTACTGGTGGTGACCAGGTGAATATACATGTACAAAGCTATAAAGACAGTCTAAATTTTGGAAGCTGAAGCTTTTGTATTACATCTAAAGAATGATATTAAACAATCATTTAGTATGCACAGACACAGATTAGATTTATTAAATAATATATTTGTCACACATACACTGTAAAACAGTTAATAATAATAATAATAATAATAATAATAATAATAATAATAATAATAATAATAATAATAATAATAATAATAATTTAAACACAGATGTCTGCATGGGTTCTATTAATAAATTCCTTAATGTACAGCTATGGCCAAAAGTTTTGCATCACCTTATAGAATTATATATATTTTGTCATTTCAAAACTTAACACGAACTACTGTACTACTATTATGGCTTCTGGTAGACTTTTGCAATATTATTTTGTGGATTCTTTGATTACATGATGTTAAATAAAAGATCTCAATGATATGCAAAACTTTTGGCCATAGCTGTATAACTTTGACTTCTCGGCATCTGTTGTTTCCATACATATTAAAAAACGTTTTTCTGTTCCATTTACTGTGAATGTAGTCAATTTAGCTACCATATAATATGTCAGATCAGACACGAATATACACATTGGTTTAGGAATAATATAGTTTTTTGATGGAAATACATTTGGTTGCAACTCAGCAGCTTTGTTTTGGGTGGTTCTTTTTTGGTTTCCTTGCAGTTGGGTTGGCTTCTCTGCAAACATACTGGTTTAATTCCTTAGTTATTAAAAGTGAGACATTAAATTACACTGGCCAGAATATGAGTGCCAGTTGTACTAAAATAAAATAATAAAATGTTTAATATAAAAGCAATAAAACCCTTTGTTTATAAAAAGATTTGTTGTTGTTTTAATGTTAATGTATTTCTGGAAAGCAACCATTTCAAGATGAACTCGTCGTTATTTTTTATATAAGAATGAATTCCTCGTGACATTTCTCATAGTTTATTTATAGTTCTTTGTTTAAATGTATAATATGTAAAAACAAATATGGTGACTGAATAATGTAATGCATGGCTTCAGAGCCAGTGAAGTAGTGAATCTTTTCTGCAAGTGTAGTGAAATGGTAAAGCAGTGAAGAAGTATAACTCTGTTAAACACAATTATAAAAGGTGTTCAATGTATTAAAAAAACAGTTTACCTTTAGGAGTGAAGGAATTAAACAGAAAGAGATTATAAAACCAAGTACTTGAAGGTAGTTTTTGAAATCAGGAGTGCCAACAAGAATATAAAATCTGCTTATTGCATAGAACATCTAATCAGCAGGTCAACAAAAAGAAATGGTCCCACACAACTAATTAAGTGGGCAGTGCATGAAGAAAATAGTTGCTAATGGAGCCAATTCTGTTTATTCTATTACAATATTACACAATGTGCAGTCTTATTTTCACAAACTGAATAACCTTGTTGGCATGTTATTTATAACTCGTACTTATTTTCTTTGGCAAAATGACATTGTGTATTAACTTGAGGAAAAATGCTTGCTATATTGTTAGAGACACAAGTATTCCTTATTATGCTATGATTCAAGGTAACAGATTGGGAACAAGCATCTACTAAACTTTAACCCCTTTTAATGAATCAAAAGCAAACCACACTTCCAGTAATTTAACAAATAGTCTTTATCAAAAAGCAAACAAATGTATTTTGTTTAAAGTCTTCATTCATGACAGATGTATTGGCACTATTGCTGTAGTATTTCATGTGTCCTTCTTTTGCTTTTATTATGGCTTTCAGACATTTATGATAATTCTTAATCATTACGTTGTTGAAATCTGGGCCCATTCTGTCTTGCATATTTCCTTCAGTTCAGACTGATTGGGTACAAGATGCTTGGATAAAGCTTTTTTTCAGATCAGTCCATTTTTGTTGGATTGAGATCTGTTAATTGCAAAGGACATTCCAGAACTTTTGTCTACGTTTTCTTCAAGAATTCCAGTTGACTTCACCGTTGTCGCGTTGGAAGATAAATTGTTTGCCAATCAGCCTACGAGCAGATGGTATCATTGTACTTGGTAGAATGTTTGATCCATGGCTGTGGTCTATTTTCCGGGAACCACTCTATTTAAGTCTTATTGGGCAAGATCATTTTGTTGAAGAATGCTTCAGAATTTTCTTTAAAAGTGGTTTGCAGCAAGGTCTATGTGCATACAACTCCTCTGTGTTCAGATTCCTCTGTACAGTTCTTTCATGCACCATTATGGCTGATGCTTCTAAATCTTTTTTTAAGTCCCTGGCTCTTGTATTTTGTTTTAGCTGCTCAGATGATTCTCTTACCTGCTACACCCATAATTTTCTTTGGACGTCCACATCTTTTAAATGTTTCAGTTGAATTTGTTCTGTAGTACTTCTTGAATATTGCTCTGATTGTGGATTTTTGTATTCCATGTTTCTTTGATACTATTCTCTAGGTATTTCATTTGTTGTAGTTGAGTGCTATGAGTACTTGTCTTGATCATTATCTGCTGTGTTACTAAAACTTTTTTCTTCAACAGATGTTGAAAATGATTACCTTTTTCTGGCTATTGACTTGTAATGTAAATGTGCCAATACTTTTGTCATGAATAAATATTTGAAACTGCTTACATTGTTTTTTCAAACTACCAGAAATTGTGTATTTTGGTGTTTGTCATATTAATTAGTGGCTGGGGGGGGGGGGGGGGGGGGGGGGGGGGGGGGGGGGGGGGGGGGGGGGGGGGGGGGGGACTGGGGGGGGGGGGGGGGGGGGGGGGTAGCCTGTGGGTTTGATACAAACAGGACTACATCCTCCAGAATGCCTTGGGGTTCGGAATTGGAGCCAGTAGGGGAAACACCTGGCTCTACTGAAATGAGGGACATCTGCCTGTGGTTAAGCATGCAGGTATATAAGGAGGTCAAAATGTGTTTGCACTCTGTGTGAAGCCTGTCGGACCCTTGTGGAGCCTGGGTATAACCTGTCTTGGTAGACTTGAACAAAGGTATTGTGTGTAATAGGTACTGTGTACAGTAACTTGTTGTAGTAACAGGTGGTTTTGGTGCCCGGTAAATGGCTTAGCTGTCTGGTTGATAGCTAAGACTGTGAAAAGTTTAGTTACCACTCCTTGCTGGAGTTAGGCTTTTGTCCAATTGTAAGTAACTGCAGCAGCAGTTGTGATACATAGTTCACCCCCTAGTCTCTGTAAGTCACTTTGAATAAAAGTGGCTGCTAAATTACTAATTAATAATAATAATAATAATAATATTAATAATAATTCAGAAATCATTCAATTCTTGTGATTACTGGTGTCCATTGCATTGTCAGTATGCACCTGGTTAAAACAGGACACTTTTGATGGTGGAGGGTTTCAGGGACTGGCTTTAGTTGCATTGCCATATTATTGGTAAGCTTGAAATAAGTTTGTGAGGATGTTTTTTTTTTTTTCAAAAAGTAATCTTTATTTTACATTTGGCCCACCAGGGAGCCAGGGGACACAAGACCACATTCAACCATTATAACAATCATATGAACCATCCATAATACACAACATATAACACCAAATAAACCTTATGCCAGATCTTTGTTCTTAACACATAACAGGACAAAAGTGTCTAAAACAAAACAAGATAACTATACTTTTTATTAGATAATTTGGCAGTAATTTGAAAAGGGCCTATTTAAATCACGGTCCCCAACTTATTCCTTAGTGATTTTTTTTACCAAATTCTCCCGCAGTTTACCAAGAGTATGCTCTATTTATTTAAAAGAAATCACAGTACTGTTTAAACAGGTCCTCCAAAGGTATTGGTAAATGTGGGGTTCACTATGTCACTTTGGCATGGGCATGCTCATGTTACTACCTGCAGCAGCAGGAGGTTAACAAATATAAAAAAATACTTTTGTTTTTCAGAATGTTTTTAGACTGATAACATTGACATTTCAAGGCAGGATTGCACATGAGGCCATGCACCTCCCCAGACATCAACCTGTGGCCCCTATATATAAGCTTACTCTACAGGAGTGTTTATTTAAGTAATCAAAGTAGCCAATACTGTTTGATTTCCTTTTTTGTTTAAAAGAAGTGGGCATAACAGGTCAGAACAACTGCCAACAAAATTATTTTGTCTACAATAGTATAAAAAAAGCATGAAGCTGTATTATCTAAACTAGCAAATGAATTAAAAAAATCAAAAATGTCACTTTGTTTTTCCATCATATATAATATGCATTTGTCATGATTTCCATTGTTCATTTATGTACATTTCTAATTTGTTTAAACCATAAGTCTGCAGTCAATGCATCAATCACTAGCTTCTCTAGTGCAGAACTATATATTTGCTGACATGTGGAAGATAATACACTTTTTAAAGGGAAACTATCATATTTAAACATAATATGTTTAAAACATTCTTTGTGCAAAGCATATTATATGTAAATAATGTAATGTTGGCATAGTACATCTTAAGCTTTATTATTGAAACCACTGAAATATATTATTCATTTGAGTACAGACAAAATCATATTTTTGCATAGGTATTTTTATAATTGATGACAGCATTGTCATAATCATCACTTTCACCAACGTCACCATTGTCACCTCCTTTGTCATAATCTCCATCTTTTTCATTGTCTCCCCCATTGTCATACTCCCCCTCTACTCCATTGTCTCCCTCATTGTCAGTGTTCTGTCCATTAGTTTTCTCACTATTGTCACCAGTATCTTCAGCATTATAATCTCCAGTTTTGTAATAGTGCTCATTTCTAGTGCCATCGGTATCTCCCCCATTATTATAGTAAACACTATTTTCAGCATTAGCCTCCCATTCATTTTCACTGTTGCCAGCTTCTTCAATGTCAACACCAGTGTCTCCATTTTCAGCAATTTCATTACCACTGGCATCATATCCATTGTCACCACTGTCAACAGCTCCATTTTCCCCGTTGTCTCCATGGTCCCCATTAACCTGTGAATATGTCACAAAAATTTAATGCTCACTCTTCATCACATACACACACACACACAATATATAAATTCCATCAAACATTGGGGTTGATTAAAAGCAGAATTATTCTGTTTTTTTAACCTACTCAGACCCTTTGCTCTCTAAATGTCCTGGTATCCCTGAATAGATTATTGTTCCATCTTCGAATACACATAACACACTTTATTGTTCAATCCAATCTAAAATAAACAAAAAACGATGGCAGAGATAACAACATTTTCTAAGCAAGAGGTCTGAATATGGGTAATAAATACTCCCACCCACAGTCAAACAATCGTGATTGTATACAAGTAGTATGTAAACACAATCAACGTGTGTCATCTAGAAAGAGATTTGTGATAATAAATAGCAGAATAAGGTAAAACAAACAAAAGACCAAATTGAACATATGAAACATAAAGCGCATAGTGGGTTAAACATTCAGTCTAACCAGTGTGGGTGAGACGGTTCGTAATTCACTTATTTATGTTCTATCTTTGGCGCCATCCTCTGCCAATTATGTATGCTCTGTGTCTAATTATCACTGGCTAAGAGAAGGTTTATTATTCCACTGCAATGGATTATATGCATTGTGGTAATACAGTAGAACCTCAGAGTTCTACCGAACCCCCACTTTCAACCGGAATGTAACCATTCGTACAAAGCAACAGATAGCCACTTTTATAAGCAGGAGACTGGTCATGAAGAAGGTAAAGAATACAAATGTATCCAGACAGGTGAGACAGATTTTGGAGCAAGTATGATCAATTTCTTTTCAATCCAAAGGAGGCTGAATGACTGAGCAAACTGCATGAATGCATTTTGTTTAAAATAAAATAAAAACAACTACATGTACCCACATTTTCCTTGATGTTTAAATCTGTGTTTTTGCTAGTTACAATTTCAATGGCAACCTAAATGGAATATTTTTTTTTCCATTTATGGTGCCAGTTTAAAGACTTCAGAACAATAACAATATGAGTATGGCTTACTGTGCTGTATAGCTGGTGTACATATTTAAATAACATGCTTGTTGTTAGACTGCTAAAACTGACACCAAACATGACTTCTAAGAAATGAGTGAGACTTGAAATGACTATGGTAGGCTATTCCAACCACATTCTTACTGTATGTATAACATGAAAATGTGTCCTAAACTTATAAACTGTTATGTCCTCCTGTCCTACTCTCTGTGCTATATTTGAAGAAGTGACTTGGGTAAACTTAGCAGTAGTTTTCTGTGTTAGTTGCATGTTGAAGAATAACTTTTACATGGCATACCATGAAAATGTATGTATATGTTTGATCTGATTTGTTTGAAATAATGTAGTCTTTATTTTCTGATTGTACACGGCCTGTATTAAATGTGTACATTTACCTGCAAACCACTTTTTTCAGACACTTCCTCCTCATTGCCAGTTCCGTCTTCTCCATTGCCATCATTCCCATTTCCATTTTCCTCAGCTTCATTTCCACCATTTTCATCAGCTTCATTTCCACCATTTTCATCAGCTTCATTTCCACCATTTTCATCAGCTTCATTGACAGGTTCCTCTGCATCGCCATTACTTTCATCTGATTCATCCGAGTTACTGGAGTCACTCTGGGGAAACCAATCAAAGAATATTTTTTTTTTTTTTTTATTTTTTGGCACTAGTCATAAAACTTGGAAGAGCTTGCAAGGTTTTCAGGAAATCTATGGTATCATTACTACAAGTGGCACTGGCTCCAAAGAGTAAATAGCTCGCGCTGCAGCCTTAAATAAATCAAGTTTGCCATTCATTAATAGATGTAAATTGTAAATTTGAAAAACAATCATGATTGTTTTCATATTTTTGTATCCTCATGTCCTAGAACATCAAACCAATTATCTCCCCATCATTTGTAATATTATAGCACCCCCTACAAAAAGCTTAAACACAGTAGGAGGAAGTAAAGTATTTTGGTAGCATTCCTTCTTTATAAAAATGGCCCAAAATACTTTTGCATGACAATAATAATAATAATAATAATAATAATAATAATAATAATAATAATAATAATAATAATACATCATCTGAGGTATCTCCATTCTCCTCTAAAGAGTCATCACTTTCCTGAAAAAATAAAAACAACACATAAAATCATCATCCTTGCCCCTAAATAACAGGCTTATGCGACCTAACTGAAAAATCCTCCCGGTACACTGAATCATTAACCAAAAGTCAATTCTCCATCTTAAGACTCCCTTAAAATGATTCCTTTTACATATTGTTTTGACTGCAGTACTGTATTTACAAGACCATAAACAAAGTTTGCACATGGTATTAATAGGTTTTACTAGTCGATTACTCAGTCGATAGTCGATATGCCTTTTATCTTAGAAAACTTTGTCCAGGTTGTTAGGTTTCTTTTTATTATTATTGGTCACAAGCGTGGTCTGTTTGGCATCATCACAAATTGTATTGTTACCACACTCGTCAAAGAAGCAGGTCTTGCTGTGCAGTAACATTACTGGGAACCGTTCATTCAATAGCAATATTTGTATATGCCTTTTGATAACTGTGTCAGACTTTTGAAATTGGTAATTTTTAAAGAAATATATATATATTTCATGCACTGTATGGATAAGGACCTCACCTCTTTTTCTGTATTTTCTTTTGCCTACATAAAAAAAGAATAAGTATTAGGGGGGCAAAGTAATTTCCTGCTATTACCAGCCAGAGTTAAGTTTGTATACAGTGTTTTTTCTTTTTTTTTTACAAAAATAAAACTCATTGGCACCCTCTGGTGGCAAATTGATAACTTAAGATTTTGCAATAGGTTCAGAAAAAAAAAAAGTCATACCATATTTAAAAAAAAAATTTATGCCTTTGCATTATGTTCCACCTGATTAGGCAGAATGTAGAAGACAACACTGACCCTGTTCTTTTTTTGCAGGTGTGGTCTTTGCCAATTTCAGTTGCAGGTTTGTTATTCCTTTAAAAGCAACAGGATGATTTCCAAATGATAAGACATTGTGATGTATAATGATCTGCTTATTCTCGTGAAATAAAAAATACAGTAATCATACCTCTTGTTCCTCTGAACTGGCAGACCGAATTTTCCGATGCCTGTGCAACTACAATAAAGAAGATAAAACAACAACAATGTAATCTAACAAAAAAAAAAAAAAAAAAAACCCACACCTGTCCTATTGGTATTCATTTGAGCTGTTGATCCTGCATTGATAATATTGAACAAATAAACATACTTACCGGGAATGCAAAGGCTGCTACCAAGAAACAGATTAACAGAAGTGCAATCTTCATCATTTAAAAGGTTCTGGAACAGATTTAAAAAGTGACACATTGGATATTAAACAGTTTTGAAATTACAATGTATTTCTAAGATTCATTAAAAAAGGGTGGAGATACATGTATACAAAATGTGATAATAACTGTCTGTTTAAGATGTACAGCCATACTATACTCTACCTGTGGATGGCAGTATATTATACTACATCATTCTTTAACAAAATAAAATGTGTAGCCTTTATTAACAATTATAATAAATGTATTATATGTAATTATATTTAAGTAACAAATGTGAGTCATGGTCATATTTTCTAAAACAATCTGGTTATCGTTTCTGAAAACTAACCCTAATTCAGTTAGTTTACTGAGAATGGCACTTTTCTGTGTTTAAGTGCCTTAGAACAAATAATCAAATACCAATATTCTGTTATGTCTTACCTCCTCTTGTCCTTGTCCTTAAAGTTGTACCCTTGAAAAAAAAAAAAGAAATGCGTAAATATACTATAGTAAAGTATTTTAGGTTAATTTCAAGTTCTCAAACTCCCAACTAAGCAGGGTGCAACTTAAATAGTGGCCAGAATATATTCAACCAATCAGTACACAGGAAAGGAATTCTAAGTGCCACCATAATTTTAAAAAGGACTGCACACCCACATGATGGAAAACACATTCAGAGGTCTATTTCACACGAGAAAGTCCTTGTGGTTACCGGCGAGACAACTGTCGGTTTAATTGAAGAGCTTTAAGGCAGGCTTTCTAAATTTAATTTTATATAGATATGTCTATTTAAGGGAATGTTTTGTTTAATGACCACTAACATTACATGATGTTAAAAGTACACTATATTGGGTTACATGTTATTCATTATTATTATATATTCCTGATTTTATATACTGATTTATATATATATATATATATATATATATATATATATATATATATATATATATATATATATATATATATATCAGTTAATAATACAGTATTCTGTACTATTTATATAAAAAAATAATGGCACAACATTTTAGTACCTAAGTAAGTTATACATCAATTATATAGGGCATACCGGCCAGTTGACTGGTCTGCAATACAGACTTTACAATAGTCTGAAAAAAAAAGCAAAACATAATAAATAGTTTCCCCTTTCTTCTACAACTACTGTATTTAACCATCCTGGATCCACTAACTCAGTCAAGGGAGACATTCACACAGGTTTTTATAACCTGCAGATAAACTGTCAAATCAGGAGACTGCTGAATATTGATAATGTAATAGTATAATGAAGCTGTGTTTAGACTAGACTGAAGCAGAATACAGAGTATTGGTTACTGTAATAGAATGAAGCTTTGCTTAAACTAGACTGAAGCAGATTGCTAAGTACTGATTAATATAATACTAGAATAAAGCTGTATGAAATAAATTAGACTAGACTGAAGCAGTACACACACACACACATTCAGATGTTCCTTGTAATTGCGTTGTAATCGCACAGTACCTGAAAGGATTTAAACATGTGTATAAAATTGAGAGTTTATTGGACTGTAGCCGATAAACCAGGAGTTTGGTGAAGACTGGTGCAAAAGCAACGCAGGTATCGTGTTCACTTAGAGTGAATCAGAGAGGTCGGCCTTGTCTTGTTTTTTTTTGTATTTCTAATTTAATTAGTTGTGTGCACTGAGAAAATGCAGAGTTCTGAGAGAACACAACTGGAAGCCACAGCATTGATTCTGCTTCTTTATTATTATTATTTGTATTATTATTATTATTATTATTATTATTATTATTATTATTATTATTATTTTTACAAGAATCCAAAATGTGTTTCTTCCTCAGTTAAATGTTTTCACATATGGGACCAGCCTTTCTTTTTCACACTTTTTTGCCTTGAAGTTTTCTAAAATGTTTATAAGAACCACAACCGGCTAGAAGCATGCATTTCTTTCCCTGCTATCACCCTGTAAACTGCCAACAAGACACTACTTAATGCATAAAGTCAAACACAAGTCTTTGCAATCTGTTTAATCACATTCAACACATGTCTGGTCTTTAATACAGCTTTGGTATATATGGCAAAAACCTGTGAACAGAGAACCGAGAAGCCTCATAGAAACCCCTCTGTAAGTCAAGTTTTATTGATCTTTTCATTGAAGAGCACTATTCTTAGCTGACTGCAAACAAAAACAGGTGGCGTCTCAGACTTCAATGGCAGAAGCAGCTTTCTCTGAAATTTCTTTGCACCCCCTCTCCCTGCATTAAATATACACTTGCAGTAGCCTACTTACAGTATAGACTATGTACTGCAGATTACACATTATATATATATAAACAATAGTGCAAAAGTGAATGTATCAAAATGACACAGACCTGTTCCGTTACCATTAGTGAGAACCCTGAGCTTGAAGATCCTTTACAAACTTTGAGATGTCTGGCGTTATATTTGTAACAGCAAGTCAAAAATCACTGTGCACATCTAGTCTGTTACAAGCTTTGGTTTTGATGCTCACCAGTGTACTGAATGCAGTCTCTGACAGGTATATGGTTACAAGAGGGAGAAGGATTCTAGTGGTTGCATGCAAAGTTAATTTGGGAGCAAAATATTTGCTCTCTTAGCAAGCCAGAATTTTCGGTAGCCATACTCCTGAAAGTATCATTTGCATAGAGAATTTTCTTGGAGATCTATAAGTTCATCTTCACAATTCAGGTACACCACTTCCTTCTATTTTTTAAAAAAGGTCCAACATCCATATATCTTTAGAAAAGTCTTCCAGTCTGAGAACCTTGATTTGAGTTCCTTTTGAAGTGCTTTTATGTGGTTGATAGACATCACAAGGAGATCCACGTGTTGTTTGCCCTGAAGTTCTTTTGTTAACAAAGGAAACTGAGTAAGGTCTCATTTCTCAAGTTTGGGAATTAGTAAGTCCAGTTTTTGAATAAAAGCATCATTTGCTTCCTTGCATTGCAATATGTTTGTTTCAGCCCTTTGTAACCTTTGATTTGTTTCATTGAAAAGACAAAATGTCTACTTGGTACGCAGTTTTAATTAGAAACTTTTCAGTTAGCTGAGTCAATCAAGCAGATTAATGTAGTTCTAAAAACTTTTTGCCCTTTTCTTTGAGTTCAACAAAACAAACTAACACTTTCCCACATGAAAGCCATCGAACTTCGTTGTGAAATATGAGCATTTGGTGAGCTTCATCTTCACACATCTCAGCAAAGAGTTGATTGGTAAGTGACCGACCTTTAATATAGTTTTAACTACAGTGCTCAGCATTTCATTGAGGTCCTCACACAGATTTTTACCTGATAGTGCCTGCCGATGAAACATGCAATGAAATATTACGCAGTTAGGAGCTTTCTGTTTTAAGCGACTATTGAATCCCTTAATTTTTCCCATCATAGTGGCTGCCCCATCAGAACAACATGCAAGAAAGTTTTCACATGACAGGTTGTACGCTGTAAAGTAACGGTCAACTTCATGAAAAATATCCTCACCTATAATTGTGGTGTTAAGATTTGTAGACATTAAGATATCCTGCTTTAGTTCAGCTTTGTTGATTTACTGCACATACACGAACAGGACCACCTCATCTGCCACTGTGTTTGTTTCATCCAACTGGATAGCAAATTGTGTCATCTATAATTTTTGTACGAGTGTTGTCTCGCAGTTTACGGCCATTTTGTTTATCCTGTCTTTCGCTGTATTGTCTAATACTGGAATCATTTTAATCTTATTTGCCATTTGCAGTCCACTCATTTTCTCGATTATTTGAATACAGGCTGGTTTGATCAGCTCTTCGTTGATAGTGTGTGGTTTTTTTGTTTTTGCAATTAAAAGTAAATAGCAAAAAGAAGCTTCTGTGGCCTTCGCTCCCTACTTTTTCAAAAGCAGCCTTTATACTAATTGCTTTGTTTGCAATTGCAATTTCTTTCTTTCTTAAAAAGTAGTTATGATCTTTACTTACAGATTCCGGGTGTTTGGTTTCCTGGTGTCTTTTTAATTTGCTCAGCTTCATGCTGTTATTTTCAAGTATTTTACCACAGATAACACATTGAGGCTGTGTTTTGTCAGTAAATCCTTCCATAAACCCTTGGCTTGTGTTTTTCAGACACAATAAAAGCGGATCGAACTTGCATCAAAAACACAAACCAAGTTAGTAAAAACAATTGGGGCAACCTTGCAGAGATGATGAGCTTTTGATTGGCATAAAAAAACACAATAGGTTACTTAGACAGCTAGTGTATGATTAATGATAAGACCACACACTTGATAGTTGGCACACTGCTATACACTATGATTCTCTCATTAAAATTCCATTATAGATAGTGTCCAGTAAAAATGAACTGTTTCAGTGCCACATTTTTTTAACCTCTGGCCATATCAAGAATACACAACAATTACATGTGCATGCTCTTTATATGTTTTGCCAATTATATACCGTGAAAAATCTAAATCATTCAGTTTGCTAATTTGTTATACTTATTTTAATACGGTTCATAGGACAACACTATTAGTTCTACTTATTGGTCACTTTAGCAGCAGAATCTCCATCCAGTGAAAACCTTCTTTCCATCCATGGTCTTTTCCAGAGCTTACTGCTGACCATTAACTACCCTAAACTACAGTATTTAGATCTTTGGCATGAAGATGACTCATCAACATCATCTCAACCCTTCAATAAGTGGAAGTTCTGGTGCTGACACAAACATTGCTTGAACTTAAAAGGATTATATGGATAATATTGCAATCACTGATTCTACATTAGGTCAGTGAAGGTTTTTTTTTTTAGTATACATGTGTGCATGTGTGTTATTATTTCTTTTTAAGGAGCTGTCTTTCAAAATAACATCTAATTAAAGTTGTTTTGAGTGGGCTTTAATTGATACTTAAAAATGGGCAAATAAAGTGAAAAACTGCTTAATGATGGAACAATCAGGCTACAGGCATACCCTGCGGATTAAGTTAGTACCTCTTTAGAGACAGTTTTGTTGTCTTGAATCAAAATGCTCAATATTTATTTATGTATGTTTTTATATAGTGTAGCGCAGTTCAGGGGGTGTGTAGCTGGGGATCTCTAATTACTCTAATTCACCTGCACTCCCGCTGTCTAATGTTTTCGTTGTCCTCCTCCTCCCCTCCACTACTTTTTCGCACATGTCTTTCGCATTGGTCCCTCTGGCGGGCAAGTGATCTCACTTCACCGACCTCAGAGCGAACCCACTTCCACATTATCCTATCGCAGTGCAAGCGCTTATCTTAACTCACCTAGAGAGGTTCTGTTCTGTCCATTCCTCTCTTCGGGACATGGCCGCTTTATGCTTCCAGTGCTCAAGTCCCATACTAACCTGCATGCTTTCTCGTTACTTCAGGTCCCGGGCAGCGCAGAGTCTCGGCCGGTCAATTACGGGGTTTAATGAGTGTCCCTTTACAGAAGGGATGCTGGGTACCCTACTCTCCCGAGGGGCAGCTCCCTTCTTCCATTTCGTGTGCTGGCGCCCAGGACTGATTTCCTCTCCCGAGGGTCAGCTCTTCGAGTGTTAACGCTTGTATATGTTTTTCTGTAGCTGGGCTTCGACCCTGGATGCTTTGGCTACATCACCCTCAGTGAGCAAACACCTTTCTATCCTGCTTTGCCCGCTCCTCTGTCCTAAGTCCGTTCCATCAGCAGCAATCTCTCCTACTAACTGCTCTTTCTGTTGTCTATGCCCTATCCTTACATACCAGCTCATGCCCCATGAAATTTATTTATATCCAACACACAACACATACTATGGAATATTCATTTGACACTTCTATACATTTATTTTGTCAATACATCAGGGAGCTTGTGTAAAAATGTATGTAACTCTAGCATCAGTACAATCCCTGAGCGTTTTTACAAGTGATATTTATGGTTTGTCACTGAACATATTGTGACAATCTTGTGGGCACTGTTTTAGATTTTGTAGACAAGTTGGGTGCTGGGTGAGCCGCAGCAACCCTACACTCCTCAACTGAACACTTCCACAAAAGAGACTTGATTATAGAGCAGTTAAAAAGCCTCTTATTGCATCACCTCATCTTAACTTTAGGAGTCAATCATGTCACAACTTGACATCTGGCATGCTACACTTCTGCTTGTCAGTCTTAAACATGTCCTTGTGCTTCTGCACACAAGTTCAGGATGATTCGTGTCCTTCTGTGACACCAATGTAACAATCTGGGCTTCAATCCACAGAGCCTAGTAGTACTTATCATGGAGTCAGAAGCAAAAGATTACATTAGCTATGTCATGCCATATTTAAGATCAGTCATCACCGTTTTGGCTTTACTGATATGTCAGTTATTATTACTTCCAGTTTTGAATACACTCCTATGCTAATTGCCAGTTGCAGTTTTGATAACATAGTTGGATAATGTTGTCTGCTTTGTGTGGTGGTCTTTATTTAATCAGATGGGGGTACACGTTGGTAAAAGCAATATGTTAAAGAATGAAACTGTTTCACAGCTGTTCCACACCATTTACAGTATCTAGTCTTTTAACACCACTGTAGTAATTCATAACCGTTTAGGGAAATGTGCCAGCGATGTGTAACAATGTCTAAAACTAGACTAAAATATCCAGGGGCCTGCCAACAGGTGGCAGCATGTTACCTTCCAATTAAAATCAATACACTGTGGTTTTGTTGTGGTTTTGCCAATCCAGCTGGATGTATGTTAATAAGCTGAAATGCATTATTGTACTGGGACAAAATGTGTTTGGTGACCATCTACTCTACATGTTAAATGGGGCCTGGAAATGTAATAGTTTGCTCATAGGGCATGAGCTTTATTCACTGTACTGTCATGTAGGTGCTGCAATGAGTAGAACACTACAGTATGGTTGGAGGTAGAAGGTCTTTTTCTAGGGGTCATAACCAAGCCTTAAAAATGGTATTCTTAAATTCCTAAGTTCCTTCTCATTTTCTGTTGATAGTTTTTTTTTTTTTTTTTTTTTTGGTAAAGCCCATTATTTTTCTACCACAAAATAAAGTCACTTCTTGTACAGGTTTTAACAACACTTTACACCTGAACCCACATGCACGTGGAAGGTAAGAATCACAAGGGTCTGAAACTGGAAGTTAATGTATACTGTAGTATATTTGAAAGATAATAAAGTCTGGGAAACTTTGTCAACATAGTAAGGCTTGTGAAATGGCTGTGATGGTGATAAGCAGTAAACATATTTTGTGGTAGCCTTCACTTGGTTATTACCCCTTTCAAGAATAATTCCTCTTTTTAGGTTAATTTAAAACAAATCTAAATGCTAATTAATATGCAGTAAGGTTATTTGTTTTGTAGTGGATGTTTGTTGTGAAAGAAAAAACTGAATTTCAGACTGCTTACTTTAAAACGGGGGTTTTCAACTGGGGGCACTTCTAAGGGTCATAGGGGTACGCAGGACGACTCAGAAATGCACAAATAAAAGTAAAAGAAAAGAATTATCCTGAATTGATGTTTTAACAGTATTACATATTCTCTAAACCACTATGTATAATTATTTAATCTTTGTTTAGCAGCTCATAGTGAGAACCGCAGATGAAAAAACCCACAAAATCTATCATGTCCATATTTTCCACCTGTAAGCATGTGCGATTTTGATTGCGTGGATATTGACTCTGAGATATATGTGTAGCAGATATCTGGAGATTGTGATTATGGAGAGCGCTCAGTGCTGCTCGTGATGTATCAGTGAATTACAGTGTTTCTGTATTTTTTAGATGTATAAGGTAAAGGTAAACATAAATAATAATCACAATACTCATACTTCTGCGGTTTTTGTTTTATTTATTAGGCGCAGCTGCATTTAGCAATAGCCTCTGCTTGAATGTTTTCAATGTTTGAAATGGATACATTTCTTTCTTGCAAAAGAAAAAAGCTGGAAGAAAAGTCAAGAGTCTACAAAAAGTGCAAAGTAACAGAAAGTTATACAGAGTCCCGTTGGATACTTTTTATGTTGGCTTTAATAAAAACACGTTTATCATTGTTACATATTATAGTTTTATCTTGGTTATGTTTTTGATGTTGTAAACATTTTAAATGGAACACATAATTATGCTGAGATGGGAAGTAAATGGTAACATGATAAGCATTTACAGTGCAGTCTGTTTTGTATTATTTATAATGGCTTTGCCGAATAGACGAATACAAGTGTTTCCAATGTGATTCCTAAATACTGTCTTTTAATTCTGTGCATCCAAAGACATGTCATTACATTTTAAGAATGAAGCCTACTGTTTGGTATTCTGAAATAAATACCTTAGACAGTAATGCTTAATTTACACACCCTGTATTTGCAGGTGTGAAATACCTATGCTACATTAGCATTTTCTATGAAACCCCTTCTTAAAATCATCATCGTTTTTGCCATTTTATTTATTTTCCTTACTGCTGCTGCTATTGTCTGAATCACTTGAGTCACATGAGTCGCTGGAATCAGATGAGTCACTGGAATTGCTCGAGTCACTGGATTTGCTTGAACTGCATGAGTCACTGGAATCACTTGAATCACTTGAGCTGCATGACTTACTGGAATCACTACAATCTGAAGAGTCACTGGAATCACTTGAGTTGCATGAGTCACTAGAATCACTTGAGCCAGAATTACTGGAATCCTTGGAATCACTTGAGATGGAATCACTAGAAGCATTAGAATCACTGGAGTCACTGGAGCCTGAATCACTGGAATCTGACGAGTCACTAGAATCACTTGAATCACTTGAGCTGCATGGCTTACTGGAATCACTAGAATCTGAAGAGTCACTGGAATCACTTGAGTTGCATGAGTCACTGGAATCACTTGAGCCGGAATCACTGGAATCCTTGGAATCACTTGAGATGGAATCACTAGAAGCATTAGAATCACTGGAGTCACTGGAGCCTGAATCACTGGAATCTGACGAGTCACTAGAATCACTTGAATCACTTGAGCTGCATGGCTTACTGGAATCACTAGAATCTGAAGAGTCACTGGAATCACTTGAGTTGCATGAGTCACTGGAATCACTTGAGTTGGAATCACTGGAATCCGATGAGTCATTGGAATCACTAGAGCTGCATGACTTACTGGAATCACTAGAGTCTGAAGAGTCATTGGAATCACTAGAGCTGCATGCATCATTAGAGTCACTGTTAGCAGAAGTGGTATCAGTGGAGTGACTGCTATCAACTCCGTTGGGGTCATCACCTTGCATTCCTTCATCATCAAACTCATAGTGGTCTGCTTTTTCAGGGAGGTTATCAGCAATATTCTTTACTTTGTCATTGTGGGAATTATTGTTTCCAGACCAGTCAAACAATACATTATCTCTATTATGTGTATGGAGTTTACCTTCTTTGTCAAAACTGTAAATATCATAGTGGAACTTGTCTTTTTTGCTATCTTTCTTATCTCCATCAATATCCTCTACTTTACTCAATTTAGTAGCGGTAATTCTGTTAGGATTATCCCCATTGATGATTACAGTATTATCAGGTTCTTTAATGCCATTGTCATCATTGCTATCGCCACTGAATTCATCAACATGGTGACTGTCGTTAATTCTCATTCCACCTTTGACATCTTCATTCTCTTTGCTATTAGAATCTTCATCTGAACTGCTATTGAAGTTTTCAGTTGAAGTACTGTTGGAGTTTTCATTTGAACTGCTATTAGAATCTTCATCTGAACTGCTATTGGAGTTTTCAATTGAAGTACTGTTTGAGTTTTCATTTGAACTGCTATTAGAATCTTCATCTGAACTGGAGTTTTCAGTTGAAGTACTGTTTGAGTTTTCATTTGAACTGCTGTTAGAGTCTTCATCTGAACTGCTATTGGAGTTTTCAGTTGAAGTACTGTTTGAGTTTTCATTTGAACTGCTGTTAGAGTCTTCATCTGAACTGCTATTGGAGTTTTCAGTTGAAGTACTGTTTGAGTTTTCATTTGAACTGCTGTTAGAGTCTTCATCTGAACTGCTATTGGAGTTTTCAGTTGAAGTACTGTTTGAGTTTTCATTTGAACTGCTATTAGAATCTTCATCTGAACTGCTACTGAAGTTTTCAGTTGAAGTACTGTTGGAGTTTTCATTTGAACTGCTGTTAGAGTCTTCATCTGAACTGCTATTGGAGTTTTCAGTTGAAGTACTGTTGGAGTTTTCATTTGAACTGCTGTTAGAGTCTTTGCTAGAAGTGCTATTAGAATGTTCAGCCAAACACTTGTTTGAATCTCCATCTCCACTCCCAGCAGCACTTTCATCCAGGCTAGGTAGAGTGAAGTTATTTCCACGAGAGAAAACCTTAAGTGAAAAAAATATACCAACAAACTATAAACAATAATAATTGTAATCGCTAATAGGTGCATTTAAAAAATACGATGTACTGTATAATTAATCTGTTTCAAAGTAATAACTTACTGTTTAATTTTCATGAAGAAACAGGATATTTTTCTTCCACTTATATAAATACTATGTTGGTAACACTTAGTTTAGATATCTGTTTCCAGTGGTAGTTTTTGCCCAAAAGAGCCAACAGTAATAATGAGTTGTTTTGAACTGTCCAATCAGAGAGATCGATACAGTTACTGGGTGGAACATGAATGGTCAGCCGTTTGAAAGTGTTTTTGACAAGCAGTTGGAGAGCGTACTCAGAGAAGTGACTAAGGGTGTAAGTTAAGTATATAATACATATCTGGATTTTAATAATTTGTTTCAAATAAACATTATGTATGTATCTGTGACAGAAAGACAATGATTCTTGTGGTAAATCTCCCTTCCGACCTGTGAGGGCACTAAATAACGGGAACAGAGTACCCTGGACTGTTTAGCCTGACACTTCATTCCTAGGATTAAAAGGAAGTTTTTTCATTTAGAAAGGGGGAGGAGCTTCAGTGCATTAACTCATCGACCCTGAAGGGAAATTATGTGGCAGCCGCGGATTGGAGGAGCGGCTTGTGTGACGGTATAAATAGGGGACGAAGCGATGTAATCTGTTCCTTCGTTTTGGTTAGAGAACAACCTGGAACAACCTGTGTTTTGTGTGGAGAAATCTTGAGTGTTTTGTTTGTTTATTGTTGTGTTGTTGTGCTGTTTTGTGATTATTTAGACGGCTAAACACGATCCAGGAGCTGTCGATAAAGGCCAGCACAAACCTGGACAACACTTCACTTTGTTTGGGATTCATTATTTAACTCCTGCTCATTTGTTTTCTTTAAAAAAAAAACTCTTTATTAATTTAAAAACATGATTATAAAAAACAAACAAACAACACATTTCGAAACTGATGTGTCTTCATCAGGTTCATGTTTTTAAATTAATAAAGGGATATATTATTTTTTTTGGCCTTGTCTTTCATGTCTCACAGGAATTCATTCTTGTTGGTTTTAAAGCCGTTGTCAGCAGAGATGTTAAAACTTCTACTGTTAAAATATGTGTTTAGTCCAGCTCAACGTTATAAAACTGGAGACTGAATACTGTTCTTAGTTTAACTTCTTGCACTGGCATTAAATTCCCTTATGTTGTTGAGATTATTTTTTACTTATTTCCATATTTTTTGCTTTTAAGTCCATTAGCAGCCCATGCTGTAGTTTTTTAAAGTGTGTTTTGTTTCAATTGGTTGTTCCTCATCTACTGTTGTGTGTCTACTCTTGATAGTTGCTGGTGCATTTATTTTATTTGTATTTTTTTTCAGGTGTACTGTTGTCTTCACTCAGAAAGTTGGTGTTGTACCAGTTATGTGGAGTTTCATTCCCTAATATATTAAAGGAAACAAGTGAAATGCCACTCATTTTGGCAGTGGTTTTGTAACAATAACAAATAAAATGGCAGTTTGTCACGTAATTTAGAATGCAGTGGTGCATAGTGATTTATTCAGTGTGAAGCAGCTCATTAGTATGCAAGTCATAGTATATGCTCTATATACACACGGTCATGTGATGCTGTTTAACCAATCAGAGGTTGTTATTTTTCCAAGCCGTGTTATGTATATACAGTGCCGTAAAAAAGTATTTGCCCCCTGTCTGATTTTCTGCATTTTTGTACATTTTTCACATTGAATTTGGTTAGATCTTTTTGTGGGTTTTAGTAGTATATAGAGGAAGTCTGAGAGAAAAAATGACACAAAAGATTGGTTCTTCATTTGTTTGGTGTGCAAGGTAATCAAACATGCAATCTTCAGGTGTGAAAAAGTTATCCCCCCCCCCCCATTTAACTCAACCCAATCAAAGGGATAATTAGACTCAGCTGTTTCAATACTTTGGTTAAAAATCAGGCCTGATTTGGGCCAGCTCTGCCCCATACAAATCTGACTAGCTTTGTCCCTTACCATCAGAGTGAAGTTGTCAGTACACAGGTTCTAGAGGCATATCATGCCACGATCAAAAGAAATTCCTGATGCCTATCAGTCTGGAAAGGGTTACAAAGCCATTTCTAAGGCTCTGGGGCTCCACCAAACTACAGTAAGAGCCATATTGTCCAAATGAAAAAAGTCTAGGACAGTTGTGAATCTTCCCAGGAGTGGCCGTCCTGCCAAAATCTCTCCAAGAGCAAGGCGTAAAATCGCCCAGGAAGTCACAAAGAATCCTAGAAAAACATCCAGGGATCTGTAGGCTTCTCTCATCTCGGCTAAGGTCAGTGTTCATGACTCCACCATCAGAAAGACTCTGGGCAAAAATGAGATTCATTGTAGAGTAGCAAGGCGGAAACCACTGCTCACTAAGAAGAACATGAATGCTCGTCTCAAGTTTGCCAAAAAGCACCTGGATGATTCTCAAGAGTTCTGAAACACTGTTCTATGGACAGATGAGTCAAAAGAGGAACTTTTTGGTCAACATGGGCCCCGTTATGTCTAGTGAAAACCAAACACTGCATCCACAGTAAGAACCTCATACCAATGGTCAAGCATGGTGGTGGTAGTGTCATGATTTGGGGAAGCTTTGCTGCATCAGGACCTGGACGAATTGCCATCATTGAAGGAACCATGAATTCTGCTCTGTATCAGAGAATTCTACAGGAGAATGTCAGGCCATCCATCTGTGAGCTGAAGCTGAAGCGCAGCTGGGTCATGCAGCAAGACAATGATCCGAAACACACAAGCAAGTCTATATCAGAATGGTTAAAGAACAAGAAATGTAAAGTTTTGGAATGGGCTAGTCAAAGTCCAGACCTAAACCCCATTGAGATCTTGTGGCAGGACCTGAAATGAGCAATTTATGCTCGAAAACCCACAAATGTCACCGAGTTAAAGCAGTTGAAGCTGCATGAAGGAGTGGGCCAAAATTCCTTCATGGTGCTTTAAGAGACTGATCAATAAATACAGGAAGCGTTTGGTTGCAGTTATTGCTGCTAAAGGTGGCGTAACCAGTTATTGAGTCTAAGGGACGTTTACCTTTTCACATGGGGGCATTGGATGTTGCATAACTTTCTTTAATAAATAAATGAAATAAGTATCAAAATGTTGTGTTATTTGTTCACTCAGGTTCCCTTTTATCTAATATTAGATTTTGGTTGAAGATCTGATAACATTCAGTATCAAAAATATGCAAAAATGCAGAAAATCAGGCAGAGGGGAAATACTTTTTCATGGTACTGTAAGTGTTTTGTAATTCAGTGTTACACGTTTTCAAATTTGAATATATAACTGTAATAGCCTATAACATGGTAAAAGAATGTATGACTAAAAATAATATAGTGACTCAAATAATATATTTGGAATGCATTTGTGTTACCTTTTCTTCTGGGATTGTACTATTGTTATCATGGTCACCATTTTCCTGTGGGAAAATACAACATTATATACAAATATATGTTGAAGAATGTAGCAGGATACATAGAGCTTTACTTTGACATTGTATTAATACTTTCTGTGATTTGTGTGGTGATATTATGAAACATTAAGGTGACTGTGAAGAGTAGTTTTTGAGGGGAAAAAAAACCTATGTAAATAATCTAGTTACAAGTATTTTTATAATAAATTAAGGTACATATATATTTACTGAAGCCAGTGGATGACAGCTGGTAGACATACACAGCAGTCATTATCAGAATCAAGTTCATACTACCATGACCCGGTTAAGTATCTTTTTAGGACTGTTTTGGAATTTTACATTCGATGCTGCATAAGAGAACCCACAAACTGAAAGCGGCACAATTCTCAGAGCTCCTCAGAGCACACATGGCCTCACTGACTGAAATAACCAAAAAATTTGCAATAATTTATCGCAGTATGTTAATGTACTGTAGGACACACTTACTGTTCTTTCTTCTAAACTCCTAGACTTTGGATCTTCTGGTAACTTAAAATAAAATAAAAAATACATTGTTATTATTGTAATTTTCAGGTAATGTTAATTCTGTGTTTTACTGTAGGATTTGTTTTTCTTTTTTTTTTTATCAGTACCATGTTCTGTTGTCAAAACACATCCTTCATAATTTGTTACATATGAATATGGGTGAATATGTTTAGGGTTTATATTCAGGTTAAGGTTAAGGATTAGGGTTAAGGCCATCACACACCTGACACGATGTGATTTTTCATACTTTTACGGTGACACAACCGTACATAAGTGACAGAGAGGCAATGTGACCGATTTGAAAACTGACAGAGCTATAGAACTATAAAAAATTGCTATTGACAAGACTGGTACATTTTCGTCAGCATGATGTAGAAATTATGTTTGTCTTCTCTCTGTATTTGTATCATTTTGATGATTTTTGTCATAAAGCTCTGGATATTTTTCCACGGTAAGTATTATTGCTTCCTCCGTCATTTTGGATACTGCTTCACCCTGCTGGACCACGTGCATTGAAGCTGTTCTCTGATTGCACAGTGCTCTAGTTGTCACACAAAATCGACAATCCTATTTATTTTGCATCGCTTCAGTGTTGCCCTAGTGCTGCTTTTGGTGTGAAAGATGCTTATCAAAAGTAGAGATTCTATTCCTTTTGTTGTATCGCTGCACACTTTTGCTTGTCGCGTGGTGTCTGGTGTGTAGCGGCCTTTAGTAAGAGTTAATGTAAGAGTTAAGGACTTACATTCAATTTAGGGTACCATGTTATTCTGATATTTAAAAATGTTCAACTTTGGAATTGGTACAAATATTAATCCTTTAAAGTACAAAAGACATATGTATTGCTGCAAATACAATGATGCTAACTTTATTATTTTTACAATGAGGGTTTACAATTTGTTGACAGTTTGGAGCTGGTCAGTTTTCTTGTGATACTTGAGTCACTCTCAAAGGTATTTTAAGAAGAAACTGTTTGAACAACAGCTCAATTCCTTGTGTACCTTAAATGGTTAAAAGAGAATGTTATATAAAAGTGATAATATACTTACTGGGACAGCACAAGCTGCCCCTAATAGGCAGACAAGAAATAATGCAGTCTTCATGTTTACCGGTTATTTCACTGATAGAAAACAAATAACATAATTATTTTTTTTTTATAAATAACAATCACATATGCATACACATAACAAACTGCCAGTGAAATTTAATTAAATGGTTGTACTGTACAACAAAACTCAAACACACACAATCAGTAAAACACTGGTGCTGTCATTTACAAAATAGTATCATTAAAATTACCTATATAGAGGTAAGACAGACAGACAGACAGACAGTCAGACAGAGAAAAGAGAAATATATGGGTGGAAGAAAATGTTATCCCAACACAACCTATATCCCCTTTCTCTGTTTTTCTAGTTCTATCGCACACTAAAAGAATAATGACATTGACACAAAATGTGTTCATGGAGAACCAACAGTTTGTGTTTAATATAAATAGTCGTAAAAATAATGTAACATATATAACTATATTCAAGTTGTATGATTTTTATAAAAGCTGAATGAGAACAGACTGTGTAATAGTACATGGGTTATTATATATATATATTATATATATATATATATATATATATATATATATATATATATATATATATATATATATATATATATATATATACAAATAAATAAATAAAAACTTCTTACCTTGCTGTGCCACCAGCTACAGCACAGGCAGTTCAGCCACAGTGTATTGGTTGTAAAGTGTTTCAATTGGACAGACTGCTTACTCCTTGTGATGGATAGGGTTTTAAACTATGCTTCAGGCTGGAAACAAAAAATCTGTACCCTGCGATGATGCTATAAGGTGTGACCAACGTTCGCTATTGGCTTTTTCAAATCCCACTCACCCATTTGTCATCAAGGTATATTTACCTTAAAATGGCCATGCTGCTCACAAATGACTAGTGTTTTTTTTTCCTTAATTGGCTGTCTTATCAAAGATTTATGTTTTCAGTTCTAATGTATGTTATTACTACAAAAGCAGTGTAAGAAGGATATATATTAAACCAATTTTCACCTACACAACATCATCAATATAAATGCAGCTCCCTCTTGGTAAATATTTACATTGGCACACACAGTGACCATCAAATCTTCTTCTACAGTTTCACATCTAACCTTTAGAACAGGTTGACAAGATAACACTGTGAGGCCTGAGGTATCCTAACCTTTCTAGCCCATTTTTACACAATTTTAATACATTATTAATTGAGTAGGCCTAAAAATGTATCAAATAATGTGTGAATAAATATGCAGTTATCTAACACTTAGTTCTAACTATTTCTGGAACCTATAGCATGTAAATATAGACCGGGCTTGATAACTGCTCCTTTACTAACTACTGCATTGAGTATTTTAGATTTTTATTTTTAGATTTGATACTGTGTAAGAAAAACTATCAACTGAAAATGTATGGTATTTAATATAGTGTACTATGGTGTTTAACTTGTTTATACATTCACAAAACAATAATATACTGTCCAGTGTGTTACAATATCACATGTACATAAAACATTTATATGAAAAAGTGGATGTACTTTCTTAAATAAACAGTTATACACAACAACCTCTAAACCATTTAATAACTGTGTGTGGTTAAATATAATTATATTTGGTTAGAAGGTTACCAGCTTTGGATATGTAACTACATAACAGCACGTGCTATTTAGTGTTTATAAAATGCAGAACCATTTAAAAATTACCCCTTTATAAAGTAAATATTTAGTAGTGGTAGCTACAGACTTTTCCAATAACATATTCTCCTCTGCTTTCAAACAGGCATGCATCACCCCATCTCAAAAAACCTCCATTGACCCCTCATCCCTCCAGAACTACCATCCTGTCTCCCTTAACTCTTTAAAACCCTAGAGTGAGCAGTACATAGCCAGATCTCTGTTTTCCTGTCAAAACATTCTTTGCTCGAACCACTCCAATCCAGTTTTCGCCCGGCACACTCCACTGAAACTGCTTTTTCCGTCACTAACTACTCTTTGCTCATGGTGCCTCCCTCTCCTCTTTCTTAATTCTCCTTGACCTCTCTGCTGCCTTTGATACAGTCGATCACTCTATTCTCTTCCCTCGCTGTACTGGAACTCTCCGACACATTTCTTGCCTGGTTCTCCTCCTACCTCTCCAATCACATGTACAGGGTGTCCTGGCATGGCTCACCCTCTGCCTCTTGCTCTCTTTCGACAGGTGTCCTCCAAGGCTCAGTCCTGGGACCCCTCCTGTTTTCTCTCTACACCCACCCCCTAGGCCCTCATCTCCTCCCATGGCTTCTCGTTTCATTTCTTCTCCTTTCCCCCCTCTGACCCACATCCACTCCCGTATCTCTACCTGTCTCTCGGCCATCTCCTCCTGCATGCACTCACATCATCTTAAACTCAACCTCTCCAAATCAGCCTTCCTTTTCTTCCCCCCTCTTCCTCCCCCACCACTGGTCTCTCTATCTCTATTCCTCTTGAATCCATCACCCTCTCCCTCCTCATCCATCAATAACCTTGGTGTCACCATCGATCCCTCTCTCCTCACGCTCCTGTCACTTTTTCCTCAGCTACATACATGCATACACTACATACTCAGCTTCCTCACCGACCTAGCCACGCAGCTCCTAGTTCAGATCTTGGTACTGTCCCACCTTTACTACTGCAACTCCCTCCTGGCCAGCATCCCTGCTTCCGCTATCTGTCTGCTCCAGCTAATCCAAAACCCTGCTGCTCCCCTTGTCTTTTCCCTTCCTCGTTTCTCCCATGCTACTCCACTGCTCCGCTACCTCCGCTGGCTCCCTGTCGCCATTTGCATCCAATTCAAAACTCTTGAACTTGCCTATCACTGTCTTGACCTTTCTGCTCCCTCCTATCTCCAGACTGTTATGTCTCCCTACAACCCCTCTCACCCCCTCCTCTCCTCTGCCACCAGCAGATTAGCTATACCCACCCCGCTCCCCCGCCTCCAGAGACTGCACCTTCTCCACCCTTGCCTGTCAGTGGTGGAACAACCTGCCCCACGGATATCAGGACCGCTCAGTCCCTGACCATCTTTTGGCACTGCCTCAAGACACACCTGTTCTGACAGCATCTGTAAACCTCACAACTCTCGACTATCCTGAACTATATGGTACCAAATTGAATCGGTACTTGCATCATCTTCTACTTGCACTTAACTGCTCCACACTTTGCTGTATTCTACTACTGCTCTCAATTATAATTATAATATATACTTGTACTTGATTTTATTCTTAAAGGTAACTATATTCACATTTTTTGTAATTGCATTTATTATATATACTACTTGCTCTTAAAGGAATTTACTCTTCTAACCAAATATTTTTAAGTTGAACTGCTCTTATAGATGTAATTGCTCTCAAATGATTATTTTCTCTCATTTCAATTTGCTCTTACGATTGATTTTTATTGTATTTTATAACTGCTCTTATCTGTATTGTGATGTTTGTATTGTGGGTACTTTGTAACTACTGTAAGTTGCCTTAGATAAGGGTGTCTGCTAAAAAATAAATAATAATAACAATAATAATAATAATAATATCATTGGCACAAAGATGTTGGCTGCACAGTATAGTAACAGTAATCAATTAAAATAAAGAGTAACATTTATGAGAATCAGGAATACTTATGAAGGCACTACTTTACTTTCTTTTATGTCTCATACAAGTTTTACCATAGTTTAATCTCCACTGGTCACTCAGACGAAGAAAGGGGTGTAAATAACAATAATTAGCTTATACAGTCTTCATTATCCTCATCATTCTTACAGGTCAACAACATACGCATCTTTTAAATAAATGAATGTTAATCCCTTATGAAATGACAAAAAGAGGGAACTCACAAAAAAGTGAAAATGCACAGTAAAGAATAAGAATCAACCTATTCAGACAACCAGAATCATTGCTCAAATAGCAATGTATTTTGTAGTCTAACTAAAAGTTGTATAAAGAGTCATTTTTTTGTTGTTTTCATTAACCAAACATTCAATTCACACTATGCACCCAATTCACACCATGCATTTAGTGTACAGATGCCCCAGGGTGCAAGTATAGCCAGTCCCTATGGTATATGTAGCCTTCATGTTGACGTGTGCATCACAATAAACTCATTTCCAGAGGATGGTGCTCACTTTTTGTATGACTCAGTTTAAAATTGTTGAGTAGAGTCATCATGTATTTTAAATAGACACCATCTGGACAAATAAACACCACACCTTTTTTGCAATAATTTAGTTTGAATTAAAATGAATCTTTTTCAATGACAGTATCATTGTAGTCATGTTTCAGGGGTTTGAATTAAACTGCTTTGTTTCATGTACAATGTAAATAATTGAAGTACACCAGAACAATTGTCATAAACCTATTTGCCACAACGTTCTGCAGACTCACCAAAGAAAATATTTGTGAATCATTCATTCAGCATGTGTCAGCATTTTTCTATGAGCACTATAATTACTTATGAATATTACAATAAAAGCTATGTAATCAAATACAACTGACACACCATTTTTGTTTACAACCACTTGCTAAGACACAGTCTCTAAATAGTATATACAATTATAATGCAATCTTTCTTGAAAGTAAATCTGGAACTCTGGGTCAATAGTGTTTCAAATCTAATCTGTTTAGCGATATTTTGCCACTGTGAACATTATTGTAGATGTGCATTATCTGCTGTTATGAATGCCTGACCTTAAAATGAAATTGTATTTTCAACTAAAAGTAAAAAATACTCAACTCAGCAATTTAATTTCATTGTTTTGTAAGAATAAAACATATTGTAGTGGATCTCTCATTTTTACCTTTTTACTGATCTTTCATAGAAAAAGATGTAAAAGTTGTGTGGCAGACAGTGTGACATGTGAACAAGCCCTACATGATTGGTTCATTTGTCATGTATAATTTGAAATATACTGAACAGATGGTTCTATATAATGGGTTCTATATAGAACTAATTCAAAAGAACATTCATGAGGAATTCCAAAATTATTTAGGTGTTCCATTTATGAAGCATCTCACTGTGGAACCCCTATTGGTCCTTTTTAGAATTCTTCGGTTTCATATTGAACCCACTGTTGTGCTTGCATACCCTCAGTTCTCTAGAGAGAAATACAGAACCATATGTTTCTAAATAATGTGTCTTTGTTTGTACAGAATACAGTAAAATACAAAATGCAATCCATAAGCCTTTGACATCTGAAGAGGATGAAGAAAAAATGTATCTTTATATTTACAGTATGTCAATGACGGGTCTGTGGTTATATAGATAGGAGTTATGGCTTCATTTTTCCCAGGCCAGAACCTTTCATGAGCGCCAACATTCGTAACACACACACACACCACAACACACACACACACACACACACACACACACACACACACACACACACACACACACATACTTGAACAAGATATGAAGTATTTTAAATTATTATTTATCTAGTGTATCCTGTAGTTTTATCCCTGTGTAATGTTTAATTGAGGAGACATTTTATTGTATATTATTTAAAATGTTAGTTTTCCAGCAAATGTTTGCTTTTTTGACCAAAAAAACATTGATTAGAGGTCATGTTTATTATGATAATCACCTTGGGATAATCACTGGAATTCTGTATGTAGTTATTACAGGGCTTACTCCTAAAGATTGTACAACCTAAGAATAGCAATAAGAACCTCCACTTGCTATGCAAAAAAGTATATTAAAATTGAATGGCTAATGAATGACATTTATTAATTGGGAAATATTCTGAACTCTTTTAACACCCAGTGGGTTTTTTTTCTTCATTTTATTAAGTACATGTATTTGTGATTTTATATAAATAAGTTCATACAATGTAAAATATAAAAATAAGAAAAAAACAAAAACATTGATTGAAAACTGCTCAAGGGTTATACAGAACATATTGTAAATATACTGCAGGCTTGTGTTACACACATGTATGCATCCAACGTTAGTTTTGTTTTACAGCTATACAGTTTTACAATATTAATACAGTGGTCTCATTAATACAGTAGGCTAACAGATACTCTGTCATCCCATTACCAGCTTTGAGATCAATGTCATATATGCTGACAGTATTTTACACCTGGAAACATAACCTTAATGATTTAAAATCATGATTTGAATTACATTTTAAAGCATGTAAACACTACACTCTGCATAATATAAATTGATGTGATTATATGTATACAGAGTGATTTTTTTTTTTTTTTTTTTAAGGTCACCATGACTGTAATTCTTTGGGCTCATCTCCATGCATGAGGAGTTCCTCGCTAAATGCATAGCTATTGTCACCTATGTTTTGAAAAATGTATTTATCACTAGAATCTTCACAGCTACCGTCCCCTTTTCCAGCATTGCACCGCTCCCCTCTTCTGTAATGTCTTGTGTCCATGTTGCTGCTATTACCCTCTTCTTCTTTGCTGTCTTCATGCTCAATGCCTTCATGTTCATCTTCACTGTCACTCCCCTCCGACTCCTGCTCCTTCTCCTTGCTGCTATCTTCATCATCACTGGTATCTTCATCAGTTTCACTATCGCTGCAGTCATCATCTTTGTCACTTTTGTGGTTGATGTCAAATATTTTAATCCTGTTCTACATGCAGAAAAAACAAAACAAAATTGTACGCGAATATGAATACATTTTGATGTGTTTGGAATGATTATATGCTACATTTGTACAAGGTCTTTCATGCACTTAAGTTTCTTCAATTAGGCCCTACCTTGTCTATTCAGATAAATACTGCCTCGTGATGGTATTGCGTCTCACGCCATTTCATTTTTTTTATTTTTTATTTATTTTTTGACTATTTCTCCCCCTTTGTTTAATTTTTGTTTTTCCTCCCTGAGCCGCAGCAGAGATTGCTGATGACATTCACAAAGTTACAGAGTGGCAAGAGGACCCTAGAAATTTAGAAAGCTTGTGTGCCTACTTAGGACTGGAGAGCCAATTTGTTTCTTAAAACTTACCCTTTTATAAGCATCTTCACTGTCCCTGCTGTCATCTCTGGTATTCCCATTTTTATCTGAATCACTCTATAAAAAATATTTTTATGTTTATAATATTTATTAAAAAAAACAAAAAAAAAAAACAACATAAGTGAACTCTAATTTGTTTCTTATTAGCTTTGTAACAAAACAAAAAATAAATAAAATGACACATTACCAACATCGCTTTACTAATAATGCAAAAAATATCTCTCTTGATTTAAAATGTCTGTGTATTGTTGACTTACCTCAATTTCTGAGGTATCATCATCTTCTTCTTCAAATGTCTGTAAAATTATATATTATATACTGTGAAGATATGACCATCATTGCAAGGCATACAATGGTGTAAAATGTTGCTTTATAGCCATGGAAAGCTTAACTGGAGTTCCTGAACGTTCACATTTGGTCTGATTTTTGCTGCAACAATGTAACAACGTCTCCCTCTTGGTGCTGTCAAAGCTCGCCATCCTGCCTTACAGGTCTGGCTATGCCAGGCCTCATCTCATGGAGGGTGCACCTTACTTCTCGCTAGGCCTCCCATGCAGCCGTTGCTCCAGCTTTGTGAAATATTGTGTGATGAGTTACCTTGTCTTCTGAAGTATCAATACTGTCATTTTCGTCAGAGCTCTGTAAATTAATGATTGACAATGTAAATATTTCTGTTATGACCATGGGGGGAAAAAAGTAAATTCCTTAAATGTTTATTATGAACCATAGCAAAAAATGTGTATCTTTGAAGACTTTATTTTAATACTACTTACCGTGTCTTCTGAATTGCTGTCGCTTTCATCAGAAGTCTGAAAAGACATAATTAACCTTGTCAATTATCAGTGTCAACAATATCACTCAGAAACAGAATTCTGGTGACACAACAAGACCAAAAATGAAGCTGAAATTACAGCTTTAATGGGTATTAGTATTGATGTAATTTTAATGTCACAGCTGTTCTAAGGCAAAGTCAGTGAAGACATTTCTGTTTATTAACTAGGCATGTGCAGTCTTGTTATATCTGTAAATAATGAGCCCCTGTAAACTCATGTAGTTTGCTCAGTTGTAAATGTTTACTACTGCGACTAATACAAATAAAAGAGAGGCTGTTCTGCACAGCCAGAAGAAGACTGACACTTTCATGTGATGGTTATATTGTATGTATGACAGATCAACAATAAATAAACACATACATAAATAGGTGATGTAAAGATTTGAACGATCTAAGTGATCTAATAATCTAAAGTGATGGTTCTTAATACTGCCTCTAAGAAACTTAATTGTGTCTTGTGTTGTTCATAGAGGCTCAATAATTCACCCCTGAGGAACAAAACCCTGTACAGGTAATATGGTTAAAGGCTGGCGATTTGACGCTTTTAGCCAAATATACTTTTTCCTAAAATATTTAAAATTACCTTGTCTTCTGATGAACTGCTTTCTTCAGAAGTCTGTAGAGACGAAATGTTGATGAATATTTATAAGATGTAGTATAATATGTGATGATAATAATAATAATAATAATAATAATAATAATAATAATATAATAAATAATAATAATAATAATAATATGTAGTATCTGATTTGGTCTAATTGTTTAAAACACTGTCCAAACAAAATAGTGAAGTGTTTTAAATGTGGTATGTAAAGCATTGAAAATGCAAGCAGGTACAAATCACCTGGTCTTGTGATGAACTGTTTTCTTCAGAAGTCTAGAAAGACAACAAAAATCATTGTTAATGACATCATCAATTCTACACATGTTAAGCATTTTAATTGTTGGTTAAGAATTTTCTGCTAAGAATTAAACTCTGAAAAGAAAGAAGTTGAAGTTACCTGGTCTTCTGATGATTCTGATGAACTGCTTTCTTTTGAAGTCTGTAAGACACAGAAAAAATACATTTATAAACAAACTAACTAACACAGTATTTACTACAGTAGTAATAAATCAGGAAATTATCAAATCAATATGTTTTTTTTAAATCATCTGTCAACTACTTCATACGTAAGACAATTGTAGTGCTGCACACAAGTCATTTATTTATTTGAACTATGCTGAAACAATTAATTGAACAAAACAAAACAATTAATCTGACCTGGGTATAACAGTTAGACTTGTGTTTTGTGCCTTTAAACACATAAATATAAAAAGTTGCATAAAGTCTGGGCAAGCCTTTTGGGGGAACTAGACCTGCTAGACTTGCTTTAAATTGCCTATGTATTTTTAAAAAACATACTGTAATTTGAACATTGAATGTAAATTTCAATCACCTGGTCTTCAGAGGTATTATTTTCTTCTGAAGTCTGTAAAATATATTGAAAATGCAAAAAACATGAGTGATTTGACTGACCCCAAGTATCCAAAACTATCCTTAATAGCTACTACCAATACCAGACTGGTGGAAATACAGGCTAACCAATTATTTCATAAAAATACTCTATAGAACACATTATTAATAAAACTAGATTTCAGTCAACAGTTACAGGTATGAATGTACATGGATGTTTAAATTACCTTGCTTTCTGATGAACTACTTTCTTCAGATGACTGTAAAGAGAAAATGTATAACAACATTATAACCCTAAAGGAATTACATGAAAAAATGTAAAGTAGAAGTGAGAGGGGTCATGAGTTTAAAACCTCCACACTCAGTTATGGAGGACTATTCTGCGACCGACGGCCCTGGCAGTGTTTAGCTTGATTTACGGCTCTGTGAATAAGCAACCTCTAGAGTACCGTTACTCTCTTTTCTCTCATGAGAACAGACCTCCTAGTAGACCCTATTCACAAACCTTTAAGTCATGACTCACAAGTTACTTTTTTATTTTACTTGCAGGGTTGCGTTTGATTATAACTTTGAATATAATTTAATTGTAAATGGTACTGTTATAGACTGTAATTACAGTGCAGTTAATCTGTATTTAGGAGCTTATCTGATTGTTTCAGTTATTTTTATGCTGCACTATTGAAAAGAGTGAAATGTTATTAAACAAATATTAAACAAATATAATACTTCCTAAGTAAGTAATATGACTATTGAATCTTACAAAATGTCTGCAATAAGAACGTTGTATAAGTTTATTGTTGCTACTTATATATTATTTTAGTGTTTTATAGTTATGAATGATGTACTAGTAAATCCACCCATCCATTATCATTAACCACTTAATCCTTTACAGGGTCGCAGTTACTAGTAAATCTTAAATATTTATTGTAAAGAGTGTTGTGCCGTTACCGTGTCTTCTGATGTATTTTCTTCAGATGTCTATAAAGAAATTATAAAAAAGGAGATTAATGCCATTGATAGTTAATATGGTAAATACTTACAAATACAAGATAGTCCCCTGAGGAATTTAATAAGTCATAATATATAGGTGCCTGTGGAGAATATTTTTAAATACATCAATGGAATAATCATATTTAAAAATCAAATAACTATAATAAACATTTTGTTGGATATTTTAAAGACACACTTTTAAATGTCCCAACCAATTTGTTGTTATGTACATATAATTATTTATTTATAATGTTTTCTGAGGTAATACTTGTTTCCGATGTACTGTTGGTTTCCTAAAAATATAAATAAAACTTACACAGAGCAGAAAGGTATAGATATTATAGAGAAAAACACTGCAATAAAGTTATGTATGTAATATTTTTCAAGTCGTCTTTAGGGTTAACAGAGCATCCTGTACACTCATGACACGTTTTTCATTTTAGTATTTAGCTTGTATTTCAGTAGTTTCTGTATAGTACAGCACTACATATATGTTTAAAAATGACAGTGTGTAAGTCACACTTATAGGGATGAACAGAGGTTTTTTCCAAGGTCAGGTAAAAAAAAAAAAAAAGAGAGAAAAGATTGAATTTGTTTTATGATATTAATTTATTTACACTCTTCACTCTCATCTTTTTTGGACTAGATCTTTTTTTTTTTTTTTTTTTAAACTCACCCAGCATCTTTTTTTATGTAATTCTATTTTAATTGTTACATTGCCTGCCAAGGTCTGGTTGAATTATGCCATTTTATTTTAATTATTTTAATTATGGGTACTTGCAACGTGTTGCTTTTCTTCTGGCAACAGTAAATGTTATCCATTAGTAAAGGCTACCATTACTTCACCTTCACTACTTGATCACTTCCTTTTCTTTCTAAGTTGGATATAGATACACCTCCTTCTTCCCTTTACAATCTACAGCTTTAAAAATCACATTAATGGATTGAGTCCAAAAAAAGAAAAGCTATACTCCATGCTCCTTGTGCATTGCCCTATTTAAAGTATGCAGAGGCATGTGTGTCCCATTGTATATCTTTCATACGATATATTTAATATATTTGTGAATGACTTACAATATGGTTTTCTGGCCTCTTATCTTTCATTTCACCATTTTGAAAAATCTGTTGGAAAACAAGAAAAAAAAATTAACACAATCCATCATTATTTTATGTATCATTAATCAAACAGCATCAAGTAGTTGATATGAAGTACTTACTGGGACAGTGTAGACCTCACTCAGCAGATAGAAAATGACAATAACTGTCTTCATTCTTCCAGTTAATTTCTACCAAAGAAAAGGTCATGCTTTGTTACCAGACTGTACTGCTTCTTTTTTGTATTACAACTATATACATTTAGACCTACATTTAGGTACTGTGAGTTGCCAAAGTCAAAACAGGACATATTTACCAACACCTACTCTAAAGTTACAAAAATGCATTTTTTGTTATTCCTTATGGTCAGATAAATAATACGTATGTACTGCCTTTTCAAGCAAGAATGTATTTTAACCTTTATTCCAATATTAGCAAGGGTCACAGAAATATAAATAGATTAGTTGATGTAGAATTTGCATACACAGTAATTTCAGTATGTCAAACTACACAGTAATTTCAGCTACAAAATGCAACAAAGTTCTATACATTTGTATAACATGGCTACAGACATCAAACTGAATAAGATATACTGGAAACCAATTAATAAGGCTTTCATTCATTTCCAATTTAGAGCAATGCTGGCTGTTTTACATGTGCCTTTCCAAAGCGAAAATGTGTGCACAAAACAGCTAAATAAAACACACTAATATAGTAAATAACATAACAGAGTAAAAAGGATCAATCAGAATTTTTACCTTCTAGTTAAAATATCCTGAGTTTGTTGACTTCAGTGCTCTGAAAACAGTTTGTTATCCTCAGTGAAATTGTCTAAAGATTCAATCAATGAAGCCTGAATTTAAACTCTGCTACAGGTATCTTGCAACCAATCAGAACTTTTCCATATCGGTATGACAAGACAAGGTGTAAGTGACATTTCCTACCAACCTACAAAACCCCTACACTTCCTTTTGTCAGAGAGGCGTGTTTATTCTAAAATGCTCTTGTGGTTTAAAGATGTTTACACTATTTTCCTCTCCATTGACTGCCTTGTCAAAGATTTCTAAATTTAACTGATTATTATATAGTCTGCTCAGAGTGAACACAGAGTTTTCGCCCACATTCTTAAGGTTGTAATGCGTCTTCTGGCAGGCAAATACTTATGTTTCTCTAGAAATAAAATTGAATTGTTTCATACTTTTTAACGACATTATTCGCTATTTAAAATGTAAGATAGTACTGAACATTCATATCAAGTGATATGTTTTGTAAGGCCTACATCTCATAGCTAAATACACATTCTCCAAATTATTTGTTTTTGTGAACTCAAAAATAAAAATGTGGTCAGAGCCACATCGAACTTCCTTAGGGTTTTCTAATGTCATATAAGTACATAGTTGGACGAAGACATCCAGTGTATCTAAAGCTGAGCTTGAATTTATTCTTTGCATACTACCATCCAGTGCTATAGCCAGTGCTAACTGCTAATGCAATATGCATAATAGGGTGAAAATATGCTCAAAAAGATTTAACATATGCTTTTATGTCAATGTCTGGTGTTGTCACCACACAAGTGACTTAATTGTCAGCCTTCAGGCTTCAGGCTCCTACCAAGATAACATCTCTGAAGAAATTACCACAATGGATTCTGACATATCTTCAATTGAATCTGAGGATATACAGCCTGGGCAGCTATCTCCTACAATTAACATCGCTTCCAGGCTCGTATCATATCCTCTGCCATCACCACCAAACCATGGCTCGGCGTCCTCCCGACCAAAGCGGAAGAGCCCCTGGCAAGCATCGGTTCCAGGGAAAAAACAGATGATTTTCAGGGATGTTGAAAGCAATCTTCGACTCTGGGGCCCCCAACGCCGACCATAACACTTTATTCTTGATGCTCTGCAACATCCAGGTTGCAGAGCCCATCTTTCCACCTGCTAGAATTAACATCAGCAGCACCTTCCAACAGAGCTTCACATAGCAGGAATACAAGATATCAGCAGAGCAACTAACCTGACTCTGATTTCAACCTACCAATACAGACTTAAACTCTGGCCAGTGCTGCAGCCCCTTCGATCACTCATCATTGCAACAATTAACAACCGTTTGGATGTCATGGAAGCCTGGTTCAACTCTTTCCTACACTCAACCAGCACTCCTGCCTCATCTACCATCACAGCTGAAACAGCACCAGCCTTCAACCTGACTTCAGCTACAGCAACAGGTATTCAACCAGTCTCCACGACCAGACACTACACCTTATTTGCTTCGCTCTGTAAACAAATCATCGAAGGTGAAAACATCTATCTGATATCTATTCTTATTGAAAAATTGCTTAATTGACCATCGCGTTGTGAACTGTGGAGATGTGTCTGTCACTTTAAAATCCAGCAACCCCCATCTGTTAAAAGATCTTCGGGCAAGATCGGGAAATCATATAATTAACTGGGGCACTCCTGATCATGATTTGTTCAACCGGGCCTTTGGAGGCCAGTGAGCTCACGCTTGTGGGGTCTGTGCATCCACTGTGCATTCTACACATCTCTACCTACAAACAGCCAGCACTGCCAACACTAGCACCCCTCAGCCTCCAAAGACCCCTCTTCATTTCAGAAATCGGCTTTCATCACCAAACCCGATCCGTGCATCTACACCTCCTGTTGCCTCCCATAACAGGGACAAATACTGACAACCTATTAAATTTGTAGGTGAAAGGCAAATTTGCAATAACTTTATAAGGTTGTCTTGTTTCAACTGCAAATACCTGCACGTCTGTAACCACTCCCAGCTCATCTGTCCCCTGCAGCACAACAAATGACTATCCACATTAACAGTACGCTCATCTATCAACATAGAGGCTCTCACTGAAGCTCTCCTCTCTCATCCTGACCAGCCATTCACTCAGCATCTCATAGACGGGTTACAAAATTGATTCCATACTGGCATTAATAGCATCCCTACTTCATCCTATACCTGCAAAAATCTCAGCTGCGCCAAATTGGATCCACAAGCTGTCTCCACCCTCATCAAAGCAGAAATTGATAAGGGCTTCATGGCTGGGCCTTTCCCATCTCCACCATTTCCAGAATACTGTATCAATCCTCTCAGTAAATCAGGAAAAAAATGTCTGATTATCAATTTATCAGCTCCTCACAGCCAATCCACCAGCAGCATCAACACACTTATTCCTCATAACCAGTAGACTACACTATCAGATGCCATCAAATGCATAAAAATAGCAGGGCAATTGACATTTATTTGGGATTTTCTGGCAAGACTACTTTTCAACTCAATTAACTTTCGGATGCCGCAGCAGCCCCAAGATATTCAACTCACTGTCAGAAGCACTCTGCTCTACTCTGTTAAACACTTGCCATGTTCCCTTTCTCCTGCACCTACTGGATGACTTTCTCTTGATATCTCCAGCCTCACAACCCGCAGCGCAAGCCATTACACAATTAAGAACACTCTTCTCTACCCTGGGTGTCCCCTTCTCTGAAGATAAAACTATCTGCCCCATCACTGTCCTTGAGTTCCCTGGAATTACCCTGGATACAATCAAATTCGAAGGCCGCCTTCCTCTTGTTAAACTACAGCACCTTCGTCAGCTCATTAAATCATTTCAGAGAGCAAAAACAATAAAAAGAAAGATCTCCTCTCTCTCCTTGGACACTTCAATTATGTTATATGCATCATCCCCCAAGGCAGGACGTTCATATCCCATCTCTTGAACCTCTCTACCACCACTCAAAACCTCAATGCTTCCATCCTGATCCCTCTCGAAGCCAGGAAAGACATTAAAATGTGGATAACGCTGCTTCAGCACTGGAACAGACTGTTCTGGTTTTTTGTCCATGGACGCCTCACACACAGGATTTCAGGGGCTATTCAGGTCCTAGTGTTTTTCCAATACATGACTTCAAGAAATTCAAAAATCTCCTCAAAAAAAAAATCATCACATCTGTTGAATCTGTATCCTATTGTAGCGGCCTCTTCTCTATGGGGACACCTATGGTCAAGAAAATCCATTCTGTTCTTCAGTGACAACACATCCACAGTTCACATCATTAATAAAAGCCGTTCTTCATCTCCATTAGTCATGCAACTACTTTGCCGTCTAGTCTGGATATCAGTGTCAGACAACTTAATTTACAAGCTTGCCACCTACTGGGCATTCTCAATTATGCTGCTGATGTTTTATCTCATTTCCAGATCCACAACCTGGTCCCAGCAGCAGACTCCATATTTCTGCAGGTCTCTACTATCAGCCATCTGATGTTGTCAGCTTCATCTAACTTGCTCCAATCAGCTTACCAATACATGGCTGCAGTTCTGGCTCCATCTACCAGAGCTACTTACTCCTCTGCATGGACTACCTTCTCCATCTTCTAAGCCCAGAATCGGATTTCACAATATTCATTCAATCAAGCTTTCCTGCTGGCATTTATTGCTTATCTCTGAGACATTCTCAAACTGGCACCATCATCTATTTGGTCTTATATTTCTGGCATCCATTACGAGTACTGCCTTAGGTCTATACCATCTCCTCCTTTGCTATCAATTCCAGCTGTCTGCCTAACTCGTTGAGGGGTCAAAAAGAGCATGCCTTCAGCCTCCCCAATCAGACAGCCGATAACCCGAGACATTCTTTCCAAAATCATCAATACATTGTGAAACAGCTGCTTCAATCCAGGCAACAACCTCACCATGGAAACCTTATGTCTCACAGCTTTCTTCAGCTTTATGAGATGTGCAGAGTTTACAGTACCATCAAAAAACAGCTTTCCAACCCTGGGTCTACACCGCTCTGACCTGTCTATGGTTCGTGGCAGACACTTCATCCAACATCTCTCAGTTTCTAAGACTGATCAACTACGGCAAGGGCAGTTCATCCACTGGCAGGAGCTGCCTCTGCCTCCACCATCTCCACCAGCAGGAGTAGAGCAGCTGGAGCTGCCTCTGCCTCCGCCACCTCCACCAGCAGAGGGTGAATGCCTGCTGGGTCCCTGTCTACCAGCAGAGGGTGAATGCCTGCTGGGTCCCTTTCCACCAGCGGAGGATGAATGCCTGCTGGGTCCCTTTCCCCGTCCTGTTGTCGGGAGGCTGCTCTTACTTACGGACTGCCTCGCTTCGCCCAAGGATGCCTGCCTCGCTTCGCCCAAGGATGCCTGCCTCGCTTCACCCAAGGATGCCTGCCTGGCATCGCCTGGGGTTGCTAGCCACTCCGCATGGCCTGGGGTTGCCAGCCGCTCCGCATCGCCTGGGGTTGCCAGCAGCTACGCATCTCCTGGGGCTGCCGGCTCTGCTTCGCCAGGGGTCACCGTCAGCTCTGCTTGGCCGCAGGGGTCAGTGTGGCCGGAGTCCCACAGGAGGGATCTGCCAGCTGAGAAGGGGGAAAGGTCAGGAGACCACCTTCCTCAGTAGCCTTTCCACTGCTGGAATTGCCCCGGCTGAAGAAGTGTGTTGAATGTTGCATGTTGTGTGTTAAATTTGGTGTATAGTCATTGGTACACGGGATATAAATGGGTCTGTGGAACGCGAGTTGTTTAAAATGTATATTTGTATTTAGGCACGAGAATTGCAGAGCACTTCACGTGCAGGTAAAATGTAATAATATGCGAGCACGGGGAATTGCACTTTTTCATGTGCAGTTGTACTGAGACGCCAGTTGAATAATTGATTACCAATCGAGTCTCGGTACAGCTGCATAAAAGCAGCATGTGACAGCATCCCAGCGACAGCGAGTGGAAGCGTCAGCGAGTGGGAGAAGTACAGGCGTGGAAAAGTAGAGCAGTTTAGAAGCAGTAAGGAGAAATTGCATCTTGAATTGCTTTAATCAGAAAACACAGGACATTGGGGAAACACAGCAGCAGCTCAAAGCACTCCCTGGGATCCTTCAAGAAGCTGCTTGATGAGATTCTGGGATCAATAAGCTACTAACAAACAAACGAGCAAGATGGGCTGAATGGCCTCCTCTCGTTTGTAAACTTTCTTATGTTCTTATGTTCTTATGTTTTCACTCACTCGGGTTGTGTGTTCGGTGAGTGGAGAACGGCATTGGAGACGAGGTTATAATAATAATAATAATAATAATAATAATAATAATAATAATAATAACAGTTAAATATCAGCCCACCGTGTTTGTCTGTGTAGTCTGTTTTGTTTGTCTCTTTATTTTGGTGAAGTGCCGTGTCCTGTGTGTTTTTGTTTTTTTTTTCCCATCGTTCTTTTGCTTATTTCCTGGTTCCTGGTCTGACGTCACCCACCGCAGCCGTCTTTGTGACAGCGGGTCATCTTTTTTTAACGTATTTAAGGTATTAAATAAATGGATTAATTAACATGTTGACTTCGAAACAAGAAAAGCTGGCCTTCTCTTATCTTTACAATTGAGTACCAGTCAATGGAGATAAACCTCAGAGTGTTCTAAAAAACGCTTCAAAGCAAATTTTCTTCTCATCTGGGTTGCTGCCATTTTTACTATGGCTGTAAACTGACATGGATTTATTTAATACCTGCTGATAAATACTTCTTAAAACAATTGTGAGTGTGAGTATTCTTGACAATAAAATGTTTCCTTTACAAATAACCTGGTGGCTTCACAGAAAGATAACCTCACAACCTGGGTAAAAACTAAATACAGATAGCACAAGTACTACTAGGGTAGTAATGGATGTTTATTTTTAATTTAATTATCACAACACACATTCATACATACATTGCTTGTGTCTGATTCCACTGCCGAATATGAAAAAAAGTACTATTTAAAAAACAAATGCTGGACATAATCAATGCTTTTACAGAAAACTAGAAAACAAGCTGTGGAAGGTAAAATATGTTTTATGAATCAAATAACTACAGGAATAACTGTATATTGTTAAAGTGTACAGTATTAATTCTAAAATTAATGTATTTCAATTTAGGAATTATAAGCGGTACAAAATTTAACAAGCCTATTTTAGTCGGACCAGCTTAGTAAATAATTACCGGTATTGCTTGGTCTCAGCTGGGCGGAACACAATTATAATTATCCTAACTGCCTTTTAATTTAAAATTGTTATAAAAGCGTATGTTATTAATTATAGTGGCTGAGAATGATTCACTGTTCATGCTCAAACATAGCTGCTACTAGGGGTTAGACTAAGAAATAAAACAGGAAACATCTGAGACATCCTGTGACACCACATACAAGTGACAGTACCACTAAGTGGGATATAGCTATACCCAGAAAACAATGAGGTAGTATTTAAAAAGATACTACAGTGGGAGATTGGATGAGGGTGGTTGCTAGTATGTTATTATGGTATGTGCTGTTGGGCTGTATCAAGTGAAAAGACATATTAGGTATAAAAACATTTTTATCGTTCTTGAAAGACAGTAAATAATTTGATAAACATATTTGTCTTTGTTCAAATGATAACTAATTGAAGCTGATTCTTTTTCTGATTCTTTTAATGCTGGTTAGACCAGAAATTCTAACCAGAAATCAATAAAATCGCTGATAGACTACAGTATATCCTTACAGAAACACTTTATTCTGTGTTAAACCTTAAATCAACCTATACCCATGCATTTACTATATTTCCTAAATAGATCTATGTCATATACAGTATATTAGCTACTGGTATTTTCAGCCCTGCCATCATCATTGATCCATGTAGATGTCAGGCAAAATTATATATTAAAAAAAAAAGAATAAAAAAGGAAATAATGTGGTTAATTTAATGTGAGTTTAGTTTTTCAAAGCTTGCCAGACAAATGAAATTATCAATAATAATAATAATAATAATAATAATAATAATATATAATAATAATAATAATAATTCAAACTGCATTTATGTGGGACACAAAACTTTCTCAGCACTTTTCCAAATAAAATGACGTCTGACTTGACTTTGGTGGACACTGGCATTGGACAAGCTTGTTCTCAGCTGATTTGACTTTGAGACCTGCTTACAGGCTGGCGTCTTGCTTGTGTGGTTTTGCCATGCTTTTTGCTTCCTGGATTGGAGGAAACATGTAATATTGTTAACTTTTAACTCTGACTATCCACTTTGCATGTGGGATCCTCTTTTGATCATGCTGGGATGTGGAAATCTGGTGAAATGTAATAGCAAATTAGTTTTAATGAAAGCAAGTTTAAAATACAACTGTGAGACAATTTATGACTCGTCTGAGGATTTTTTTGCAGTGACATACACAACTCCCAAACAGAAAGTATAACCCTTATAAATGCATAAACCACATTTCAGAGAATCTTGCCACATAATTTATAATAAAAAATATTTTACATTGCTGTTTCTTAAAATGACAACACAATCAGTCAAAATCGCTGCAGTTGCTAAAAGTTTCTGATTGGCAGTTTTTATGTTTTTTCCATTCTAACTATGGCACAGCAAGAGTAATCAAAAGGTTTTACTGAGACTGGTTGTAAAATGACCCCGCTACTTTGCCCATAGTGATCTGCCACAGTAAATCTTTGTATTCGTAATTAGTTTTAAAGTGTACTGTCATTTATTTACTGTTAGATGTTAAACATTTATTTTGCTTTTATTAAGAATATCTTAAGTTTATTACAAAAAGTTTACCATAAAACAGATTCTGAGGTATTACATCACCCACATATTGTGAAACGTTCCGTTTATGACTTTGTTCAGGGTGTTTCCAAGACAACACTTCCACTTTCTTGCAAAAGTCAAAACTACACAGACATAACAGCTTTAATGAAAATATGAGATCATCAAAAAAAAAAAAAAAAAAAAATGTTATGTAGGCTCCACAGGAAGCTTCCTACCAGAAACTACTTTAAGTGGTTATAGGTAATGAAATAATTCCTGTTGTGAACTTTCATTCACGATTACTATAGGTCTCAGATGTGCAGTTTTGAAATAAACACATTATAGCAAATGTGTGTGTGTGTGTGTGTGTGTGTGTGTGTGTGTGTAACATATATAGATATATATATAGATATAGATATATAATATATATATATAACTATATATATATATATCTATATATTATAATTTTTAACATGTTACCTGGTGCTACACTAGGTCAAATAATGTTGTCTGTTTGCTTGCCATGCTTAAGGTGGTCTGTTATTAATTAATTTTAATGTCATTTTCTCTCAGAAGTGTATTTGCGTTCAAAGCATTACTGGCTACAAAGTCGATAGAGGAAGCAGCTAGTTGGTTAATGACTAGACAGAAGGCATTGAAGGGGTGGGGACAATTCCTCTCGAGGTGAAGTGAGCAAGACTATGTAAAAAAAAAAAAAAAAAAGCGTATTTGAGACTTAATAGCTAACAAGTGCAAGACAGGCAGATTTTTTAAATTAGTTTGTTAGCTGCAATTACTACTTTTTCATTATCCGTCAGTTTTATTGGTTCCTGCTTGAGTTGAAAAAAACAAGAAATAAGATTTAGTTCAGTTGCTTAATTACATTTGTGCAGATCTAATATCATGGTAATTGTCTTAGAACAAAATATGTAGTTGATTCAATCTATATGAAAATATATTTTGTGGTTTTATTCTTAGTTTTATAGCACCTTTACATGCTATGGTCATTTAAATGACGTAATTGAGATACGAATTCCCAGCTGCTTTTTGTGATTCCCTTCTGTACAATAGCATGCAGTACATAACTTAAAAAATACTTCTACAGTGGCTTGCGAAAGTATTGACCCCCCTTGGTATTTTTTCTATTTTGTTGCCTTACAACCTGGAATTAAAATTGATTTTTATTTGGATTTCATGTAATGGACATACACAAAATAGTCCAAATTGGTGAAGTGAAATGAAAAAAATAACTTGTTTCAAAAAATTCTAAAAAATAAATAACGGAAAAGTGGTGCGTGCATATGTATTCACCCCCTTTGCTATTAAGCCTCTAAATAAGATCTAGTGCAACCAATTACCTTCAGAAGTCACATAATTAGTTAAATAAAGCCCACCTGTGTGCAATCTAAGTGTCACATGATCTGTCACATGATCTCAGTATATATACACCTGTTCTGAAAGGCCCCAGAGTCTGCAACACTGCTAAGCAAGGGGCACCACCAAGCAAGTGGCACAATGAAGACCAAGGAGCTCTCCAAACAGGTCAGGGACAAAGTTGTGGAAGTACAGATCAGGGTTGGGTTATAAAAAAATATCCGAAACATTGAACATCCCACGGAGCACCATTAAAGCCATTATTAAAAAATGGAAAGAATATGGCACCACAACAAACCTGGCAAGAGAGGGCCGCCCACCAAAACTCACGGACCAGGCAAGGAGGGCATTAATCAGAGAGGCAACAAAGAGACAAAATATAACCCTGAAGGAGCTGCAAAGCTCCACAGCGGAGATTGGAGTATCTGTCCATAGGACCACTTTAAGCCGTACACTCCACAGAGCTGGGCTTTATGGAAGAGTGGCCAGAAAAAAGCCATTGCTTAAAGAAAAAAATAAGCAAACACGTTTGGTGTTCGCCAAAAGGCATGTGGGAGACTCCCCAAACATATGGAAGAAGGTACTCTGGTCAGATGAAATTGAGCTTTTTGGCCATCAAGGAAAACGCTATGTCTGGCGCAAACCCAACACCTCTCATCGCCCCGAGAACACCATCCCCACAGTGAAGCATGGTGGTGGCAGCATCATGCTGTGGGGATGTTTTTCATCGGCAGGGACTGGGAAACTGGTCAGAATTGAATGAATGATGGATGGCGCTAAATACAGGGAAATTCTTGAGGGAAACCTGTTTCAGTCTTCCAGAGATTTGAGACTGGGACGGAGGTTCACCTTCCAGCAGGACAATGACCCTAAGCATACTGCTAAAGCAACACTCGAGTGGTTTAAGGGGAAACATTTAAATGTCTTAGAATGGCCTAGTCAAAGCCCAGACCTCAATCCAACTGAGAATCTGTGGTATGACTTAAAGATTGCTGTACACCAAGCGGAACCCATCCAACTTGAAGGAGCTGGAGCAGTTTTGCCTTGAAGAATGGGCAAAAGTCCCAGTGGCTAGATGTGCCAAGCTTATAGATACATACCCCAAGAGACTTGCAGCTGTAATTGCTGCAAAAGGTGGCTCTACAAAGTATTGACTTTGGGGGGGGGGGGGGGGGGGGGGGGTGAATACTTATGCACGCTTATTTCTTGTTTGTTTCACAATAAAAAATATTCAGCATCAGCAAAGTGGTAGGCATGTTGTGTAAATCAAATGATACAAACCCCCAAAAAATCAATTTTAATTCCAGGTGGTAAGGCAACAAAATAGGAAAAATGCCAAGGGGGGTCAATACTTTCTCAAGCCACTGTACCATGAAGTGTGGTTCTTTTGTCAGCAACATGTGCAATTTAATAAATTAATATAATGCGTATGATTTATGTCCTTTAAGTTGCCTTCGTACACCAATTTCCATTCAAGTGAATACTCAGCTCACACAATCTAATCTTTTTAATTAGATTTCATTATGTTAGCGTAACAAAATATTAGTTTAATATAATGTATAACCATATCTTTATTTTTATATAGTGCCTTTCATAATGGACCATCACAGAGGTAGGCTGTGAACTGCACATTATATGCAGAGTCACTTACAAAAGGGCATTGATTTAACATCTCATCCATATGATGGAGCACAAGGAGGTGAAGTGACTTACTCATGGTCACACACTGTGAATCAGTCAGTGGTAGGGGTGGGATTTGAACCGGTGACCTTCTGGACTATAACCACTGGACCACACTGCCTCATTAGTAGCTGTTAGTTACACATAGAAAGAATTGAGGAGAATTTTCATTCATTGTACATATATTACTTTTTTAAACCCTCCATTTCTGCACTGCTCACCCATGTCATTACTGCTGTCTTGGTTGTCTTGGTTAGTGTTTGGTTTGTCTGTGTCGCTACTCCCATCTCCCTCACTGCTTGAACTGCAGGAGCTGTCACTGGCAACACTGGAGTCACTGCTGTTGTCCTCTTCACTGGTCAAACTGCTGGAATAGCTAGACTCATCACTGGAATTGTTTGAGTCACTGCTCTTATATTCCTCACTGCTGGAGCTGCTTGAGCTGCAGTCATTGTTTTTATCTTCCTCGCTGCTAGCTTGAACTGGAGTTACTGCTCTTACCTATAGGATGCAGTGTGGTCCAGTGGTTAAAGTCCAGGGCTTGTAATCAGGTCACCAGTTCAAATCCCACCTCTGCCACTGAATGACTCACTTTGTGTGACCCTGAGCAAGTCACTCAACCCCCCTTGCTCCATCCTATGGATGAGATGTTAAATCAATATCCTATTGTAAGTGACTTTGTATATAATGCACAGTTCACAGCCTACCTCTTTGAAGCGCTTTGTGATGGTGGTCCACTATGAAAGGTGCTATATATATATATATATATATATATATATATATATATATATATATATATATATATATATATATATTACCTTCCTCGTGTTTGAACTGGAGTCACTGCTCTTACCTTCCTCGCTGCTTGAACTGGAGGCACTGTTCTTACTTTGCTCTTACCTACCATTAATCATGTCATACTAGCCCCTATAGTTCAGGCGCTAGTTTTTGGCCTAAATCCCTGACTAGTTATTGTCGGTAGACCCTTGCTAAATGAATCCCTGTGGTTTGTAATGTTTTATTGGGGTTCCTTTGGCAATCGCCTGGTTAGCACACATGAAGGGAGAGTTTTAATACTGAATGCCAATGGGCCGTGACATATTATAAAACTTATATGAACTCCAGTGTTATGTGACCTGCGTGTAAGATTGTGGGTAACCTGTTTTAATCTGTAAAGCTTGTAAATCTTTCTCTGCGTAGTTAATAAATGCACCTGGTGCCTGTGCTCTGCTTTTGACTTTTCCCAAGCAGTGGGCTCTACCTACTGATTGTACTGACTTTTGTTTTCATTTTGGCTTGCTTTGCAGACACCCCTGTTCATGACATTATAGTATCTCAAGGTTAAAATGTGTGTTTGGGGTCCAGTCACATTTTATAAAACAGGTCTGTAGTATCTTAAAGGAGGTTAGAATACAGCTTTTGGTAAATACACATATTAATTAGTAAAGACCGGCATCAATGATTTTACTGATATTGGCTGTTTAATCTTTTGAGAAAATGAGGACTCAATCCATTCTCATATTGAAGATAACTATCTTGATCTTTACTGAGCAACTTCTATATTTTGGTTCATGTCCTCAATGAGTTATTATTTTCTCTGTTTGCTATGAGAGTGTTGCAACACTATTGGCTTTTATAATATACAAGGCTGGCAAAGACCCTCACAAATGAAATCCACATATGGCTTTGGTAGTGCGATATTGCACAAAAGACCTTCAGTACACTGCAGAGAGCTAGCATTTTCACTGTAATTATGTGACACCACACAGTACTGCCAGTTGCACTGTATCTATCCCTGTAAGACAGTTGGTTACAATTATGTTGAGAATCCTAATAGAGAAAGCTAGACAGGGAAGTGTAGAGAGCTTTAGATACACATTTAGCTCTAGAAAAACAGTTCTGATTGCAAAATGTCTGCGAAGAATAGGAATACTGGTCTTCTGGAGATAATTATAATGTGAGTTTCACCCTATCCTACAATTTATCTAGTCTTAGGCAAGTGAAGGGGAAACATGGTGGAGCCATGTTGTGTCTTTCAAAAGTTGATGTGGTCTGGACACAAAGAAAAACAGAATGCAATATAATGTATAAACAGTACAAATGGTACCCAGTACATCGTATGTAGTATTTAGCTCCACAATATCAGTCTTTTGATTTAGAAAGTAGTTTATGGAGAATCAAGTCAGAAAGCAAAAATACTGATGCGATCTGGTTAAATACTTTTTTGTTTTCATTGCTCTTCAAGAACTCCCTGGTCATCCGTATGGCTCTTCTCAATTTCTTTTTTTTAATTTTTATTTTTATTTTCCTGCAAATATGCAAGGTTCAGTGATCGCATCCGTTAACAAGAGAATTCACCCTCTCTGGTTATTTTAAAATGATACTCTATGGTTTTATTCACAAGTTGTAAAACAAATGCATGCACGCTGACATTCAATAACTATTTCAACGAGCAACACAGACAAGGTACCATGTTCTCTGACAGCACTTTGAATAAACTTTATGAACACAACAAACAGCACGATTACCAATAACACATTAAAACAAAAAGTAGCCTAACAGTAAATACTGATATCTGCTGCACAAATATGCACTGAAATCCTGTTTGTTTTTTTTTGTTTTTTTAAAGTTATCGATAACAAACGCTTCACAAAACAGGGCATGAACAGCTGCATGTAAGTAGAATATTTTAATTAAATATGGTACTGTATTAAATTGATATTTAGGCCTACCACTTGGATTAAACCAAAGAGCCTGAACAGACCGCAAATGTTTTTTGAGAAACCCACATTACTCATCGAATACTGAAGTAAATAATTAGCAACCAAAACTAGTTCTTCATAAAATCAGGATAAAATTATTAGTAAAACATAATTTTTTAATGTTGTTTAACTTGGCTATATTCTACTAGCATTTGAGCCCTCAGGAGTGGGCTTAATCGTGTGGTAATTCCCTCGCCTATGGCTCTGGCATGTAACTGCACGAGGCGGACATTACCACACATTAAACCTGCTCATTCGAGCTCAAATGCTTAATCATAGCCAGGTGATGGGTATTTAAAGAAAGCAGCCACTCCCTTTAGGGCTGCTATTGTGTGAAGGAGCCTGATTTGAAGAAGTGCTCAAAAAAAAAAAAAATCTAATTGTGTTCTTTTTGTGTTGTAAAACTTTTTTTTTTCCCGCCGGCAAACAGTAAGCGGGACAGTTAAACTAGAATTAGGTTCCTGGCGTCTGTAATCAGCGCTCCAAAAACAGAGTTGGGGTTTCGGTTTGTTTTTTATTTATTTTGTAAACATTAAAGTAAGCGGAACCGCTTTTTCTTTCAATTCCTGTGTGTTGTCATTTTTTGAAAGGAAAAGAGCCTATGTGGCAAGTGTCTCCTTCACAATACATTATTTCACCAATCTAAACAAATGACAGCATTAAGACAAAAAAAAAAAAAAAAAATGGACAGCAGTTTCAAACCCAGGTGAAGACTTTCTTGGCTTGCCAGACCCTTCATGTTAAAAGTGTATCTTGCAGTATCTGCTTGGTAACTGACTTTTTAAAATAGATGCATTGTTTGAGAAAACATGTATTTAGTTAGTTATTTAACTATCTTGCAGATCTTATACATATAGCTGTTATTGTTGTGTGTTTAATACATCACTTTGGCTGTGCAAGCACATGTGAAATAGCATGGGTATAATGCAGTATAAACAATTATTGATACATGTGAAAGGAGAGCGTCAGGAGTGAGACTCAGACAAGAAGCTGCAGTTTAAAGCACTTGCGGATTTTTAGTAAATCAACAAACAAAACACTGATACAAATAAACAGGCACAAGGGCCAAAATAAAAGATTAAACAAAACAGTACTGACCACAAACACTAATGTCAGTCTGGGCATTCACCTTTACTGACAAACACAAAATACAGCGCACGCACAGTTAAACATACACCTACTCCCTTTCCCCAGACAAAGGATTTCTCCTTCATTTTATACATGTGGCCACTCTCCAATTAGCATGGCAATTACCTATTTGGGGAATGGCCACACCTGTGATTGCTAGCAGGGACAGATTTAACCCCATCCCTCCCAACCTTACATTCCCACACAATTTACAGCAGCAGGGTTTACGCTCTGCCACATTCCCCCTTGTACAACGTACACATGGCTGCAATCTACATCGGCACTGATGGGATGCGCTGCAACATTCTTGCAGCCTTTCCCAGCCTTCCTGGATTTAAGGGACGAGTATTTTCACATTCCCATTCGTCCAGAGCACAGGAAGTACCTCTGCTTCGTCTTTCAGGGAAGTGTTTACGAGTTTGCTGTGCTGCCATTCGGCCTCTCCCTAGATCCTCTTACGTTTTCAGTGTGTGAATGCCATCCTTGCCCACTTGCGGTTGCAGGGGATCAAAGTAATGAACTATCTTGACGACTGGTTGATCTGTTACCAGTCGCGAGAGGGAGCAGTGGCCCACAGAGTGGTTGTGACAGAGCATCTGGCAAAGCTGGGACTCACCATCAACTTACACCGGTGCGGTGTATGACATACTGGGGGCTCCAGCTGGACTCCAGTATGATGCGCGCATACCTGTCGGACAACAGAGTAGCAGTTATTCGAAGTCGCCTCTCCCTGTTGTGACAGGCATCAGAGGTTACTTTGGTGTTGTGCCAGAAACTGTTGGGTCTGATGGCCGCAGCCGTATCGGCCATCAAGCTGAGTATACTCCACATGCGCCTGCTGCAAGCGTGGCTTAATGCTTGTTGATTACATCCCCAGCATGACATTGTCTCATACATGCTCGGCAGCCCTGCGCTGGTGGAGGACTACCTTTCATCTGCATGAAGGTGTGTGGATTGGAGTGGTGTTAAACAGGCACATGGTGATGACAGACGCCTCCAAATTGTAACAGGGAGAGATCTGTGCTGACTCTGCTGGCGTGTTCACGGGCTGCAGGAAGAGGGCGACAGTTGTCCAACAACCGCCTGTGAGTCATGGCAGTGACACGGGGAAGTGGAAAAGTGGGTTTGTGGACTTTCCCCCTCTCTGAATGGCTGAGAGGCGTGTCTTGGGAGATTGTTAGCCCTATAAATTAACGCTCTGTTGTTTCCTCAGGTCTGCCCACTTAGACGCAACAAGAGTGCGGAAGCTTTGATCCGGGACCGGGAATCAGGCGAAACAAAGAGTTTCATAGCGAGACAGAGAGAGCGGGGAACCCTTGGGCAAACCCCGGCATATTGTGAAAGAACAGGCTAGTGAGCCTACAGAGTAGGACGGTGATCCGGGTCGTGCGGGTAGCGGCGACCGGGATAACGCTGCCGAGTGCAGCACCTTTTATTTGTAGTTTTATTACTGTTTTATTTTCCATTGTTCTTTTCGCCTTCTGTTTTCATTATTATTTCTTTGAGCACCTGCGAGTGCACTTGCTGTTCACGTACCAGCTGTGGTATTTCCGTGGTGCTGTCTATCATCGTTGATAGGCAGCCCACGGTCAACAGTGCCCTCTGCCGGAGAAAGCAAGAACTGTTTGCAAATAAAACTGGGCACCTGTGTGGTGTTTTCAAGTACACCTGTCTGTCTCCTAGTCAGTGAATTACCCACACCCCTTCCACAGACATATACAAACCAATGGAATACCATGTATGTATGGTAGCATTTCACGCAGGAGACAGAAGAACTGGAGACGACATGCTGTTTTGCAGTTGAAACTGTTCCTTTTTATTAGGCCGTTGTTTGTCGGCACCCTGTAGAGTCCACTGCTCTACCTGCTTCACTGCTTGTCCTGATACACACACACGCAACCTGGCGGACACTCTCCCGAGCACCCGCTCCATACACCCGCTGCTGGACGCTCTCACAAGCACCCAAACCAGAGCAAAGGTAAATACAGTGTTCCACTTTATAAAGTGGCCCTTTAAACTATGGAACATGGCTTTCATTTGCCCCATAATGCCATAACACTAACACTAGTGTAATGGCATTATGGGACAAATGGAAAAGTGAGAGTTACAGTAAGTTTGCATAATACAGTTTTAAAGTTTACCAAAAGGTGGCACCTGTGCACTACTGAAAACAGAAGAACATCATTCTCCAGTCCAGACAAAAACATTTGCAATCACAAGTTACACTTTCTTCGAACTGCAAACTTTTTAAACCTAGTACTCAAGTACCCCAGCAGTCCAGGCTTTTGTTTCAATCATGCACAGTTTTTCCAGTGTACATAAGAGAGTACTTACAGACAGCCTCTGAAACTTTAAACAGTTTAAGGCTAAAGAGATAGGTGTGTTCATCTAACAGTGGCAGATCTAAATACAAAATAACTGCCAAAGTAAATTCAATTCCACGTTTAGTCCTACATTAATAAAGGTATTTAAACATTGGCAGTATTTAGAACCTGTTTCAAAAGAACCTATTAAGTTTCAAGCCAGCTGTTGGCTTTTCAAAAACAAAGACGTATAATGAGGTTTAATCTGCAACTATAATCAATAAAATGTAGTTTAATGTCTTGTCTGTATCTAGGTTAAATTCAGACAGTTTTGAAAAAAGAAAACAGCCAGTTAGTTCACAATGCACAACTGTCAATATGGCAACATATCCATAATTCAATGATTTGAGCACTTTTAAAAAGAATGCTAATAAAATCATAATTAAAGGTTCTGGTCAGCTAGAACAAAACGTACTACTGTCAATTGTGGCCTGTTAGCAATAGACCATATTAATTGTGCCAGTGTTATAATTTATTATGCCAGTGGTTCACAATATCTGGATAGCCCTGAATTGCATTTTCTTTATTATCAGGTAAATCAAACTAGGTAATTATTTTGGAGTTCAACCCCATATTAAGACAGTAATAATTTCTTTGTAAAATACAATTATTTTGTGATACTATATTTATTTTTTAACATGTCTTAGGTGTATTCCTTTTACAAAACGCAAATGTGTCCACATGTTTGTTAAATATGGACCATTGCGCATAACAGTTAATGGCTGTGTTGTTACAATAAAAAAACAGCAAATCCTTTTTCCCCACAGTCATTCTGGCCACCTGGAGATTTAGCCTCCAATTATGCAGGCTCATCTTAGTAGGTGTGTTAAACACACTAAGACAGGATTATAACCACAGCACCACAATGACACCAGGGACACCCGTGTCTGATCATTTCTGTCAAATTATAAATAAATGAGTACTGTATTTATTTATATATAATATTTGTATTTATTTTTTAACAATGAGTGTAAGTATAAATGTTATCAGATAAACTGTGTTATTTTTTTATTAGAAAAATATTATTTGAAAGGTTGAGGAAACAGGGTATTCCATCAGAGTATGAGTTCTGCAGTTTTAACGAGAATGAGGATGAACAAATAACCAATGGGTCCTTGAAGGGAGTGGGGATCTGCTTAGAAACTTAGAAACCCTAGAACTCATCACTTGTTGTATAGACAGAAACAATGTTATATGAGGAGTCTGGAGATGTCACTAATGAAGTGGAGGTTTCAGAAAGGGTCTCACCCAAGGAATAAGGTGCATATCCCTCCTAACAGACATATGATCACACTGCCACTGATTGTGCCACCTCAATACATTTCTCACCGGCCTAAAAGGAAGGCGCCTATAACCTTTGGGGGGAAAAAAAGGTGATTTAGTCCCAGTGACTCAGTAATAATTATACTAATACCCAACAAGGTCTAGAAAATGGTTGACCAAAGTGAAATCACAAGGATATCCATTAATGAAGGGACTGAGGAGTGAGTGTCTGGTGTTTCTGTGGCTTCGGCTTACTTCCTTTACCATGGTAACCTAACATGGGATTATGAAATACCTGTGTTTTTTTTTTTACACAGCACATAAACACATATGTTTTTTAAGAAATAAGTAAGAATGTGTATTATTTCTTGTGTTAATTATTATAAGTGGTACTGTCAGGATTTGACAGTGAATCTTGCTTAAGATGTGAGGTTTTTAAATAATACTATGAAACTGATGTAGTGTATTTGATCATTATAATATTGCTGAGATGTTAAAACTCCAGGTTATCCAACGGATGCAGTAATGTGGGATCTATATCACACAAAGTTCATACCCAACCACATCTTAGTGCTGATTGGCTGAATTAGATTTGAAAGAAAGTTTATAACGCTGTAGAACAAAAAGAGTCGTATCGGTTACATGAACTATCAGCCTTCAGTTCAAATTTCCAGTATACCAGTAAGTGGATTGCTTAACTTTATTTCAATGTATTTTTTTTCACTCCTTTAACAGATGTTTAAATATACAATGCTGCATTTTTCATTGGTATGACAGAGACGTGGAAAATACTTTAAATAGAAACATTTATAATTAAACAGCAAGAAGGCAAATTGCATTGTTAAGTTATTTTTCAATCAATATTATGTGTATCCTGTCGCTAAGGGTGTGGATTCACAGACAGAACTTGTCCTCTCTTCTATCCTCCTTCCCTACAAATAATTCTCTTTATCTTGTTACTTTGAACTGGTTCAGTGGCGGGGGGGGGGGGGGGGGGGGGGGGGGGGTGAAACCTACTATGGCGAAAAAGGACAAATCTAACACCATCTTGTGCTGAAGGAACAGCAACACAAGTTACAATGATACACTGCATTGTATAAATGTAGACATAACACTACAGATAGCATGGTGAAACTTTTACTTAGTATTTATTTATATAGGTCTTATTCTATTTATAAGTGTTTTTACAACGGTTTTCTTGGTGTTGTTTTTACCTGTAGAAACTGTTTTAAATGATGAAGACTGTGATAATGCTAGCCTGTTTTCTAGGCACAACCATTGCCTTCCCAGTAAGTACATTATACTCTTACACTATTTTCCATTCTAAGATTGACTGATTGGCTGAATTCTGGACTAAAATATAAAATCTAGACGATACATAAGGACAACATGAGACAATTTCAGAGAGATTAAGAAAAATATATTAACAAATGCAGTACAAATACTGCATGAAGAAATACATAGTTCAAATCAACATACTGATTGATATGCTGTTGAAACACATGTAAAACTTTGTAATCACTATTTTCTTATCCAAATTACAGCTTTACCAAAACAACCTTGGGTTATCTGCAAGCAATAGTATGGAGGTAAGTCTTATGTTTGCTCATTTCAGCATTATTTAGTTTCAGAAACAACGGTGCACAGTTCTCAGCACTTCCAAACAAGGATGTCAATGCAAAAACTCACCATAAATGAAAAGACAAAGACTTAAGGTAAGACACAAATACCAGAATTCACAGACCTTACCTTAAGTACAGTATATATAAGGCCGTCCAACTTTAGGGCTAGTTGCAGTCTTTGAAACCAGCTGAAAGTACATGTGCATGCTCCTTGTTTTGGGGTGATTTGTGTGAATAGCAAATTTTCTTTTTTAGTTCTTAAGGTTCTCTGGGCTTGGCTACTCAGCTGCTGGTTATGGACAACCTCAAGTAAGTTTCACACATTTCATATAAAATATCCTTTACAAATCTTGGCAAATGATACACTGACTGGCAAATGTTAGCTTTAGTAAAATATTAATGCAATCTTTTATTATTGCTCTTGACAGGCATTACCATATGTTTCGCCTTATCTATACCAACAACCACAACTTGATTTTGGTCTGACACCACAGCTGGCTCTTACTCTCCAAGGTGCTGGACAACCTCCGCTTGCACTACCAGCACAGGCACCAATGAATCCTCAAATACTGAGACCAGCACAGGGACCAATGGATCCTCAATTACTAACTCCTGTACAGGGACCAATGCATCCCTCTGTTTTCATACCTCTGCATGGACGATTTCCACCCCAAATATTTTTCCATAATCTCGGAATCCAACCCCCTCAAGTAATGCTGCCCTCTCAGGTAAACCTGACTCCACAGATCAACCAAGTCCCTATTGGACCATCCCAGCAAACACCTCAGTCTAATCAGCCACAGCCTCCCCAAAATCCTCGTGACCCAGCAGCCTAACCAGGTACAGTGCTGACAACTTAGTTTTAAGACAGTAATACTGTTATTTAATGAGAAAAATATTAATTTCTTCCATCCCTATTACATTGTGTGTGCTTTTTAATTTCAGGTGCTGCTGTATAGCCCTTTATTTGTATCCCCATAAAAGACGGGGGGGGGGGGGGGGGGGGGGGGTGATCTCGTTATTGCTGTTATATTAAATGTATGCTTTGGTTATTTGTTTGTTACTTATGAAAAACATTACTTTGGGTTGTTCTCATACGTTCTCATACATAGTATGTGCATTCACTGTTTTCTGTTGTTTTATTACGGGGCTGTCCATACTACTTTGTATATCGATTCCCTCAACAGCAAAGGCAGCCATCAAAACCAACCCACCTTCCAGAGAACAGAACAACCTACCAATCAACCAGGCCCTGGGTCACCACAGCTACAAAATGATCATTCCAATAATGCATAACATTTTATAATGTCTGCAAAAGGTTGGATATGGATGCACAATGGAAGTGATATTAAGCAAATACCATAACTTCATTGCAAATAAATGGTTACAAATCTAGAGGTGTAAAGCAAAGTTACATTTAGTGCAATGCCAATAAGTGAAGGCTGACACCGCAGTTAATGTATAATAAAATCTTTCATTGTCAACAAACTGTGCTTCAACACGGATTCATTTTGAACCCTGTTTATGGCCTCATTGCAACCTTCTTTAGATAGAACCTTGAGCTCAGTCTGTCAAGTTACATCCTCTCTTGTTTTCTACCTTTAATGGTTTTAATGTAATGAAGGAGCTAGAGGCTGCTCAGATAAGCCATATGCAGTCAGATTGGTAACTGGTATTTCTTGACTAAACTCTTTATGCTACTTTGTCAACATTTGCTACCAGTAGCAAAATATGACATATATAAGTGTCAAATTTTGTTACCTTATCAAAATCTACTACCTGTACCAACATTTCATCGTAGCTATAAAGCTTTTTTTTTTTGGGTCAAGTTAAAACAATCGAAAAATTCATCTTGGTGGTTATATAGAGAGTAGTGTAAAAAGATATTAGAACTAAAATAATGTAATATAATTAACAACATGATTGGAATTCACACCAGGAAATATCTCTAAATAATAATAATAATAATAATAATACCTTTTCAAAACAATTTCACAAAGTTGTACTTCATGTTTACGTAGTGTCAAGAAAACGCTACGCTTCAATGTAAAAAAATTGCAGTCAGAATGTAGTTGCCTTTTTAGATTTTGCTTTTTTATTTTAAAAAAAGTTCCTGGCTCTATAGTACACTTTACTGTTCATTAACACCAGCTGTCTATAAAAGTAAGTATTACATGTGGAGTAAAATTTAACATTACAAAACACAGACCTTCTCATCCAAAAAAAAAAAAAGGTAGCAGTTTTTGATGAGCGTCCTCAGTCTTAATGGGGGAAAAAAATCTGGGCATGCACAGTATAAGGCGAAATAGCCTGGGCATGCGCAGTAAGCAAAGTAGGAACATTTGATATGAAGCATAAATTGATGTGAATCCGGTATTAATGAAAGGGCTACATACAGGCTGCTCAGATAAGTGAGACGCAGGTAGGTAACTGGCATTTCTTGACTAAACTCGTTCTCAAGGAAATCGGAAGTTCAAATCAAAACAACAATATAAATTTTAAATGATTTCAGACATTTTAAAGTTGTTATAAAACACGTGCAGGTGGCAGTATTTTTTGAACTGCAAACATGCAGTTCCGTCCTGAATTCAGCAGCACAGCATTGGACTGGAATGCAAACGAAGAAACAAAACTAGTCCCGGTAAGCATGCTATCCCACTCAAGTGATATAACAAAAATATCATCTAGTAATATACTGTAACGAGACAGGGGTAATGGACAGCCCTTACAAGAACTCCCTGGAAGCGATCACATTTATATGATTTGGCAATAGACAAAGGAAGTACACTGACAGACTCATCACGTCATGCACAAACAACAGTGAGAAACATAATCCCTTGCCATACTAAAAAACATTTTCTAGATTGGATTGCACCATATTAATTATACATGACTCCTCTTCTATCCAATAAAACCTTTGGGATTAGTCATGGGATCATTTTGACTGGTAATAAAAAGGAAGTACACACAACTTCTGCCACCTGTCAAAGCACATGGCATAACAGCAATAAGGTACGTTCATTTTTGGGGGTAAAATGTTATATAAGCCTAATTAAAATATGTTTTTAGTTTGTGTTAAACAGAGTAGAATTCATTTTAGGGGTAATTTTAAGTAAATAAATATTAAAAAACAAAACTGCATCATTTATAAATGACATTGTGCAACTTCGGTGAATATAGTGAACACTATCAGTGATTTGGATTCAGTCTTTTGCTAGTTTTACACATTGTGACTGTCTGTTTCATAGGTGGCTGTCAACAAATTTTATGGCAGGTAGATTAGAAATGGTTCAGTTCCTGAAAATAGTGATGATAGTGATGCCAGTGGGAGTTAAGATGAGAAAAGAATAGAAGATTCCTATGTTCTTCCTAAAGAGCAAAATAATAGCAGTAGTGATGAAAGTGTAGCTGAAAATGATGAAATGTCACTACCAGCATCATCACATGTGGCAAATAACAAGCCTCTTAGGTGACACACGGTCCGTGCTCATTACCCAGCTCCCCTTTGGAAATCAAAGCTTCCTGAGGTAGATGAAGTGCATTCCCCTAATTTTTACTTTAGACAAATGCTTATGACAGAATGCATACAGAACATTGTTGAGCAGTCAACTTTATACGCCCTTCAAAAGAACATAAGCTCACCTTTGCATTGCAATTTAATAGAACTACTTTTTAAATGTACATTTTTTGGACTTCCAAGGTCTTGCATGTACTGGAAGTCAGAAATACAGTATAATCGTAAATCTCGAAAAACTACTCACTTCTAAATCTTTTGTAGTTATTTTTTTGTATTATTTTAGTATAAATACATGTTAATTTGGATTCATATGTTGTTTTTTTCTGACTTTATGTGAACGAAAAGACACACAATTTCCAGTTTTCCCTTTGGAAATAGTGACATTTTGAAATATCACTGTCCTAGTCACAAAAGCAAAGTTTGTGGGGAATAATAGCCATTTTCTATACTTTTGAGGCATAAGCAATTAGGAAATAACACTTACTACCCAGGAACAAAAATTGTGTTACATAGTGATATCATTACCATAAGTGCAATTCCTGCAGACCCACTAAAGATCATTCATTTCTTTCAAAGGTTTGATATTTTCAAACCAGAAGTTTTTATTTTTATTTTTTTTTCTGGGATTATAAATTACCTGTCACTATCATTGCTATGTATGTTGATATTGACCAAAACATCAGCAATCTATGTGCAGCTTCATTTCGAACATCTGCTCAGGGAGGCTGATGCAGGACCCAATGCTGCTCGGTGGGCCAGATTGTGTGGTACAAATTGATGAAAGTGTCATGGTCTGGTCAAAATATAGACTGGTGGGCATTCGACATTTACCAATCAGATATCCAGCTTGGGTCCCTCACTTTTGTTGAGGGAACAATGCTCCTACCAATTATCACCAAGGAAGTGGGACCAGGGACTGAAATACATAGTGATCAGTGGCCAGCATAGATACAGTATATATGGTAAAGTCTAACTTCATTATAACAAACTCCCCTGGGACCTGGAGAAATGTTCGTTATATCAGGTTGTTCACTATAATAGGATTTGGCAATTTGTTGTGTCAGAATGATGAAGAAACGCCCAAATCGAATCGAACATCTTTATGCAGCATACAGTAGTTCTTTCTAGACAACTTCAAATTGATCAACATTTAAACTGTATATTTAAAAAAAGAAAACAGCAATGAAATGAAAGAAATATAATGCACATCTTGTTTACAGTGCAGTCCTGTTTTTTGTTGCATGGAATGGTTGTTACTATTTTTGTGGCTCCATGTGCCCACATTTTTAAATATACATTACGTGTAAAAGCTAAGGCTCTGTAGACAAGATTTCCAGACAGCTTAACCCTATAGCTTATGCTTGCAGATCTTCCAGCAGTTTTATTTATTTTTTTATTTTTAGCCAAATACTTCCAGCAGTTTATTATTATTATTATTATTATTTATTATTATTATTATTATTATTATTGGATACTTCATACCATTTTCATTTTCTGAATATTTAGTTATTTATATTTGCATTGGAGCAATTAACTATAGCAAACCACATTGTTTTCACTATTCAATACTTCTCAATAGTAAAGAGCAATTAAAATCAACTAATTATAATATAATACTCCTGCACACTTTATTAAATAAAAAACATGATCAGAAGCAGGTTTTTCAGATAAGGCTGGGAAATCATTCGGGGTTGGGAGGGGTTTTTCACTCAGGGGTGATTTATTTAATTATATGCGCAGTTCTATAAAATACAGTGAATTGAGGTAATCGTTGTTTGGATCATTAAAATAGACCCCTATATCTTCTTGTGTCTAGGTGGTGCAACTTAACATGAAAGGATGTAGCATGTATATTAACCCAGGTAATGGATGTACTTATAATAATATAGTACCCTGTAGACTATGTAGTTATGTTGGATTTCTGTCACACCTAATGAATACCTAGACACTTCTTAGCACTGATTGGCTGTACCCAGACACTTATTAGTACTGATTGGCTGAATTAGATTCAAGATAAAGTTTAAAATGCTGTAGAACAAAAGAAGCACAGACAACAGAAGAATCTATCCTGAAGTCAGCCTACAGGTCCAGCCACAGTAGCTTTTGCAGCACACCTGTAAGTCAAATACTGTACTAACGTTTTTAATTTGTTAACTACAGATGTCTTGTGTTTAGTATTTGTATGAAAAAAATGTATTTATAGATTCTGGTTTAAGGTACTGTTTTGGACTAACATAATTTCAACTCTAAAATCTTAATGTTATTAAACATATGTATTATATAGGTTTGAAAGGAGGTATAACTGCAGTGTACAAACATGAAAACAATGTTAAAGGTTTTTTTGGATGACAAAAGGTTTTTTTTTAAAAAGCATGTATTTCAGGACATTTCAGTCAAAAGTCCTTCTTCAGCTGTGTAGAAAGAAAAGTAAACACTGTACAGTAAACTTGTTGTTTTTTAAGAATTCTGTGGATGATGTCATGATTATGTCAGAAAAGAATGTTCATTCCCAGAGGTTCCAAAGTTCCCAGTTTGAAGATGAACTCACGTTCCCTTTGTTTCAGAGCTGCATTTGTTCCACAGCACTCTGATCCCACAAATGAAGATGTCTTCAGCAGTGTGATTGTCATTGTTAAAATGCCTGCCTACTGGAAATGCAGTGGTGTTGATTTGAATGCTTCGTAAATGTTCCACAAAGCGGCCTTTTAGTTCTATCAATTAATTAATTACTGTCTACTGGTTCTGAAAAAAAGGAAATGTAACTGTTACTATTAGATTACCTTTTATTTACACTCTGGGTTCTAGGATGATATTTTACAGACAAAAATGCAGTAAATCGACTCACATGCACTGTTAGATATTTGATTTTCATTACCTCAGTAAACTTCAAAAGCTCCCAGTGGCAGTAAAAACTGTGGATCCGCCACTGTCTAGATCAATTGAATAGAACCCCTGGTCTAATTCTATGGCAGCAAAAGTTTATATATCACTGCAGAATCTATAAAAACACTACAGTATAAAGAATTACCATGGTTTACACTATCCCACACTGCAATAGCAGTTATTTGCATTTTTTAAATCCTCTAGTGCTATAAAAACAGAAGTCAAAGTTTTTTAAATACAAGGTGCAGGTGTCAGGCTCCAATGTTGTCTTAAGAGTAAACATGTTACTAAGTTTTGTTTTGACTTTTAATTTATTAGAAAATTGAATGATGAACATTGTGACAGCACTAGTCTGTTATCTGGGCATAAACATTGCTTTCCCAGTAAGTATATGGCTCACTGTGAACAAGCTGGCTTTAGTGGTGACGTCAGACTAGAAATGAACACACACAGCACTGCAAGGGGATATGGTGAGTGAAATGAGCTGCTGCAAACAGAAAATAAAAGTCTGAAAAAACGAAAAACACTTTGTAAAATAAAACGGCACAGTAGCCAAAACAAACAGACAGGCAGACAAACGGTGGACGAACAAACAAGTATCGTGCTGGTTGAAAGCACGTAGCAATTGGTAATCTTTAAATAATTCTCCTCTCTCTCTCTCTCTCTCACCCATTCTCCACTCACAAACACACAACCCCGAGTGAGTGAAAACATGCTGCTTTTATGCAGCTGTACCGAGACTCGATTACTAATCAATCATTCAATTGGAATCTCGGTACAACTGCACATGAATTAATTTAGTGCAATTTCCCATGCTCACATATTACATTTTACTTGCACGTGCAGTGCTGTGCAATCCTCGTGCCTAAATACAAATATACATTTTAAATATCTCGTGTTACACAGACCCATTTATATCCTGTGTACCAATGACTATACACCAACATAACACATAAACATAAATATGCACAGGGGTGGGAACACTGTCACACTCACTGTTGCATATTTTCCATGTTATTAATTCTTTAGTTTACAATAAATTCATATCGACCTATTAAAATCAAGGAACAAGTTCATTAAAAAAAATCTACATATGACACCATGAAAATGCTATTTAAAAATAATAGATTAATACAGTATGTGTCAGAAAATTCTCTTTTGTAACTTTTGTTATTTTTTTGTCAAAATTATAGTTACACCTGAACATAGGCAAGCAACAGTGTGGAAGTAATTTTGTATGTTCAGTTTATCATTTCAATATTATAACTAGCTAATTACATATTTCTGTGTTTATGTGTGTATGAGAAAAACAAATATTACAATTACATTTTTTCAGTTTTTGGGGTACTCTGGACTTGGCCACAATGCTGTTAGTTACAGACAACAGGTAACTCTCTATCCTTTTTTTAGTGTTTAGTCATCAATATTCATCATTCATCTTAAAACTATTTACAGTCCCATAAAAACAATCGGATATATCTTTAAATAAAATACCAGTTTACCAAATCTAAAATATTTAAAAGTGCCTCATTGTTTAAAGAGGTTTGTAATAATGTATCCTTTTTTCTTGACAGGCATTGCCATATGTCTCGTCTTACCTGTATATCAACAACAACAACCAGGCCTTAGTCTGACAAATCAGGTTGCTCTGCAACCTCCAGTTGTCATTCCGGCACAGATGCCCCAGAATCCCCAAATATTCATGCCAGCACATGCAGCAATGAATCCTCAAATATTCATGACAGCACACGGAGCAATACATCCTCAAATATTCATGCCAGCACACAGAGCAATAAATATTCAAATATTCATGCCAGCACCAGGACCAATCAATCCTCAATTGTTTTTCCACACTCTAGAAAATCTACTGTCACGGGTAGGAAGACAACGATAACCATAATACTAAAAGAACTTAAATATAAGTTGCCAACTACGCCACTATGGGTTTCAGAAGGGCAAGGACCTTCATGGCCGAGAGATCTTTTAATTATCCCTACACAGGTTCTTTGATCCCTGGGGTTCCACACACACAAAAACAACGAGGTTAAAATTAATAAAACAAACTTTATTAATTCTCCACAGGGTTAGGTTCACTTTAAAAATACACACAAGGAAGCTCCAACTAAAACAAACAAAATACAAAGACTAAAAATACTACTTGGAGCTACCCTCCCACGGGTAAAAACACTCGATTAATAATCACAGCCAAAGGATGCAACAAAGGAGACAAAGTGCAATAATAATGCATTCGTAGTTAGTAGTCCAGAATCCTGCAAAGGAATGGAAAAGCTCAAAGAGTCCAAAAGGGGGGTGGGGGTGGAAAGGACAAGAGTAGCTTTCAGGGAAGAGGAAATACAGGTAAACAGGTTCACAATTCTTCCTAAATCAGCAAAGCTGGTTACTTCCCTTTAGCTAGACTTGTGCCCTTGCATGTCTCCACCTCTTTGACTCCACAGCCCGGATGGAACCCACGTCGCCGTTGCTGTCTCCTGGACTCTGGACCCAGAAGTATCATTGTCGTCAACTGCCCCCAGTGGTGCCACCTTGGTGGTGTCTTTTCAGGTTCAAAGTACCGTATCGCCCCAACCGAGCCTGCTGTACCGCACAATACTATGCCACTGTCTCTCTGTTTCCTCCTCCCAGACGGCAGCCCATTCCCACCGGCCCACAAATCTCGGAGGGCAGCACGAAGAGGGAACATACAAAACAACAAAGAGCCACACACAAAAAGAAAATACCGGGGCTCTCGCAATATAGCCCATGGTGCGGCCTCCAAATAGTTTCCACATTTGTAACCAATCAATAAAAGTTCTGATAAAAAAACCTTTTTTTCATAAAACCATCACCATTGTATAATAATAGTTATGCGCCAGGTAGAGTCCAATAAGGTGCAGTATACAGACTAGGAGGGAGGTAATACAGGCAAAAAAAGAAGCAAAAAAAAAAAGAAACAATTGATGGCAAAAGATAAACAAAACACAGTCCCAATCCAACCGCAAAAAAAAAAAGTCCTGAAACAAATGGCTGTATTACCTGTGCTCCAATAAAGTCCTATTATCCAAAAGAATGATCCAAAAGTTTACAAAGCTCCCATTCGTATTCCACGCCACCAGTCTTAGATCCTTCTTCCAAATACCATTTACTCCGAGAACCGTGACATGACATTGTGTCAGAAGCATTTGTTGCACCAACCACTCCAGCATTCTCTGATACCAGTACTGTTACTAATAAGGCATTGGTGGTATTATTATTATTAGGCTTCCAAGCCAAAGGCTGTGAAGCCTATTGTTATTGTTAAGATTTTATTACATTTTTGTTTTTCTTCCCAAAACTTAAAACTGCTGGGGCTTTGAAGCTGTGTGACTGATCAGGTTCTGACTTGGCAGGTAACAAGCTGGATACATTGGCTGTCAGATGCTGAATTCCTGAAAAACAAGAGAAATGTGATAGCTTTTTCTATAATACTGTATGAGGTGAGGCTATGCTCTGACAAATTATTATTATTATTATTATTATTATTATTATTATTATTATTATTATTATTATTATTATTATTATTATTTAGGTGTAGTTAAGGTGAAATTATATTACTAACTGATGAAAGAAACCCAATCCTGGACATCTGCTTCAAACTGCCTTGTCTTCCAAATGAGTGGTATTTACTTCTTTCCGTGTTTTTAGACCCAGGCCAATGTTGTGAGCCTCTCATAGTAATAGAAATGATATATGGAAAACTATGGAAAATACTACAAGGTTTGAATTTTGCATGATATACAGGTAACCTTTTTAGTGACACGTTAGTTTATTAATGTTCGTATACATATTTTTTATACCACATCATAACATATGTGTGAAATTATAAAGTAACTTATTTGTCATATTTTAAAAATATTACTTTTTTATCTCAAAATGATTATTATTTTCTATTGTACATGTAAAGACACTGATCTTGATAATGCAACAGTTCCTATATTCATTTTTTTTCTCGTTTTTTGACTGCATGGAAGAACTTACTAAAACACTGAACAAAGCTTCAATGTTTCTTTTGAATAACATACTTAATTACATAATCTATTTAAAACATTAATGTTTATACTTCACGTATGTTATTATTTTTATTTTTCAAAATTCTTGGCAATGGTTTTATACTGAATGATATTTCACAAAAGCGCATTGCATATTGAGTGTGAAACAGAGGAGTGTTTTCAGTGTCTCTAAATGAAGGCAGATGTAAACACATCACTCTGTACCAAAGTTATGAACAGCAGATTTCCAACAGTGTGAGTAAGCTTTATTAGAACAACGGTGGTATTAAGATTCACCGCCATTTAGATCAATTGAATAGAACCCAGGGAGATCGATTTAAGACAATACATGTTTATGTTAAAAATAATGAACTGTATATTACATTTAACACAGTGTGTGTGGATCTTTTTAAGAAATGTTTTAAAATAGTAGAAATGTACCCAATAAAGTTAACAACACATAAATAAACAACTTAGACATTTAGTTTAGGAGCGTGTGACTAATACTGTGTATTATTCATTTTAGAACTGCTAATTATGAATTTTTCTTTTTGAAAAAAATAAAAGGGGTTAATGATGTTTTGGAGTAAACAGCTTTGAAATTAAACCACTGTTTAATTTCACCGATAAAGCTGATTTTGTTTGTTTTTGCCTGATATCAGCATTGGATAAAAGATATGTGTATTTATCAATAATAAAATAAATATAGTTAAATTCACTTGGCAAATAGTAACTTTTTTCATTCCTTAAGTGTGGACAAACTGTAATGAACTGTTTGCAATATTGTGAATTCTCCAGCAACCCAGTGCTTTATAGATGTAGTTTAAAAAAATAACTTTTATTAAAACTGTACCATAATTAAACACAATATGCCAAGCACTGTTTAAAGTCACACAATTTAGACAGCATCTGTAAACCTCTCACCTCTGGACTATATCATATGGCATCCAGTTGCACCAGTACTTGCATCAGCTTGTATTTGCACTGAACTGCTCCATGCCTTGCCGCATTCTACTACTGTTCTTAATTATAACTACTTCCTGTATCTTGTATACTCTTATATGTATCTGTATTCACAGTTTTTGTAATTGCTCTTGAAATTTGAAATCATTCTCATCCATTCATCACACTTAGTACGCGCTCATACTGGACTCTACTCATATAAGCAAATCTCTTTAATATAAGTTAACTGCTCTTAGTCGAACCCACTCTTACATATAATTATTTACTGTATTCCCTATTTTTTTGTTCTTATTTGAATTTGATCTTTTGCTACTGATTTTATTGTACATTACAACTGCTCATCTGTAATATGATACTCTCTAATGTGATATTCTGAAATGTGATACTTTACAGTGTGATATTTTGTAATGTGATACTTTGTACTGTGTTAAGAGCATCTAATAATAATAATAATAATAATAATAATAATAATAATAATAATAATAATAATAATAATAATAATAATGAAATCACACAAAAAACAAACAGAAAAACCTTAAATGTTTGTTTCTGTTTTTTTAACCCAGCTATTTTCTAATAGCAATCAAACCCTCATAAGAGGGCTTCAGCATCTGGTGCCCGAGCTGAAAAAGGTGTGTCTTACCAGACGATCAAGACAATGGGTTGTGTTGCTTAACTATTACAGACGATCAAGACAATGGGTTGTGTTGCTTAACTATTACCATTACATTCTGGGAACAGCAAAGGGAACAAACTGTACACCTAATTATACCAGTGTCTTTCTGTCCGAAATGAATAAAGCAGTGAGACACTGACAGGGAGGACCCTGTCGCTGGTTCAGCTGCTTGCCCAGGGGGCCTATGCCTGTTTAAGAACGCAGCAGCGCCTGCGTTCAAGGCCACTGCACGACCATAGCCATACAGACAGGTGCAGAGTGAAAGTTTGCTGTGTTTACATCGAGGAGGAGAGTGTTTGCTCTGCAGGATAACCACTACGGAACCCTTTAACTCCAAGACATTGCTCAGCCAGGACCGTCAAGAAAACCCTGGAGGTCAAGTTTTCGGTAGCAACAGCAGTATGTTAGTTTAGGGTATTTGATCCCAAACTAAGTACAGAGAGGATGTTGTGTATGTAGTGGGCTCCTGGAGCAGGAGGTCCCTTTCAGTGAGGCTAGCGCTCGCCCTGTGTGGCAAACTTATTTTTAGCTTTGTTTTCTTTTCTTTTCTTTTATTAAATCCGGCACTAGGATGACCATTGTTGGTACCCTAGCGTCGAGCCTGTGTTATTTATTAAATATGCGCGCCTGTGAGACGTCTCAACACCCACTGCTCTCTGATTCATTATTATTCAGTGACGACCCACAGAGGTAATATCGCCCTGTTACAGACACAAACACACAAACCATGATATGAAAAATGGAAGGATACACTTTTAACCCTCTCTAAAACTGTTGAAAAAATGACGCAGGACCTGCACGATTTATTTAATTAATCAAAATAAGCTTTAAGAAAATAATCCTTAACAAATATTCTAACAGTTTTGGGAACAGAGCCCTACACTAATATTGCAACACCTATGTCAGTAATTTCAAGGTTGTTTTTAAAAGGTGTTTTTGGTACCCATCTGCACAAACTATGCTGCTTCTATTATATAAAACATTTTCTGTGAAATAATGTAAATATTATTCTGAGATTCTGATTGCTGTCAATGTTACATCATCTCCCCCACAGACTGTTAAATGAAGTGTCAAACAGACTGGTTTATTATCCCTTGTCCATTAAGTCATTACATTAAAGCCAATACTTCATTCAACACTTCAACTACAAGGAAGATAAGGGAAGCCATATTTACAAAATTTTAAAAGAATGTGCCTTTTTGGTGCAACTAGTTTTCGGCAGTTCAGCGGTATCTCCTATGATTATATGATGACTTAATGAAATGGCCAGACACTGCGGTGACATCAGCAATAATTATTCTTATAGGGATTATTCCTTCAGGTGAGTATTATGGGGGATGAAGTACAGACGAGCCTCCCAAAACCATCTAATCAGTCTAACCACTACAAATTCCAGACGCCCCCATGTGCAGCTTTAATTTATGCTAAGCATGTGTCAGCTAAAATCATTGATTTAAATGACGTAAAGTGATGTATTCCATAATTATAAACTGACATCAGCTTTTCAAAATTGTTAAATCCCATTAACAACAGAGGTACCAACATAGTCATGTCCTTTCAGCAGTAAATCCTGCTTTATTTATTTATTTTTGTTTGCACTACTATAGTTTCAGTGTCCACTCACTTAGTTGTGATAGGGTTGTATACATATGCTTACCTCATGAACAGTTGAAGAAATATCAGATTGACTTGGAAAAAGCTTTGTAAAATCTAAATTGCTTTTAAAGCCTAGCACTGCGGTCAACACTTTTCGAATATGCCCCCAAAACTTTGACACGCTGGCTGTCATGTTTTTCACTCAAATGCAACAGATTTTTTTCAACCATGCACATGTTTGCTCACTTCTCCTGTAGCTTGTGAATACAGATTACCAAAACACTGAACAACTATAAACGTGTGCAGACAGCCAGTGTCTCTCACAAATAGCGTCATGATTGTCTAGAGGTAGCCATAATTTATTACTGTATATCTAATTTACAAACATTCAATCCACCACCATCCCCCCAGCATCATTCACCTATGCTTTTCACAGGCTGTAATTGTAAACTCAGTTTTAAGCACTATCTGCAGTTGTGCGATGCTCAGAGTTATTTTGAATGTTTCTGTAATTATACATCTTTACATATGTTGAGTACATACCTGCCTACATACAGAAAATGCTTGGCGTTGTCTCTTCTTGTTCTGTGAGAATTACAAATGTAAACATTTAGTAATATCAAATAAAAGTTATTCCAAAAAAAGAGAACTTGATTTTTGCATTAGGACCACTTTACTGTATACTGAAAGAATGATACAGTATCTGTTCCACCAATGTTTGACTACTTCACATAGATCCATATTTAAGTTGAATCTTCTTAGATCCGTTTTGGGTACCGTCGGTAATGTCAGTGAGTGTTTAACTTGTGCCCATTATTTACTGTAAAGTCATTCAAAAACCCAAAGCTATCATTTACCATCTAACTGTGTGTGAAACTAGCCATATTCTACAATTTATAACGTAAACTATAAAAATAGCAACAAGAAAAAATACTTTAAATATAAGATTGTTATAAGATTGTTGCCATTAACAGGAAGGAATTTGGGGGCAGTGTAGGCTAAGACACAGAACACAACTCACACATCAAAAACCAGTGAAATACTGAGAACTGTGAATTAATTAATTAATTAAACAAATTTGTGAATGATTAAATGAAGCATGGTATTGTGTACAGCATATTGTATATGTCTTATACAATACAGCAATGCATGGTAAAGTATTGGAAATGTAATTATTATTCATAAATAGTTTGTTGGATAATTTAGAAAAATATTAGAATGTTTCAGAAAATAACTAAGGGTAGACACTTCAAACTCACATTCCGTATATACAGTACCGTACCAAAATCAAAAACTCTCAATAAGCTGTGCAGCTAAAACCCCTGTTCTTATTCACGTTGCATGAAATCCTTGATGTGGCATAGACTGGCAAACATTAATATTTTTCCTAAAGTATTTTCATAACAAGTGCCAATTTAAAATACATTAGCTACTCAAAATAGAACAAAATATATCTTTAAGCGTTGTAAGTGAGTTATTGAGGGTAGATATATTGGGGCACGAATAATATGTAGTGTAACAGAGAAAAGGAGAACGTAGTCCTGGAAGTTGAAAACAGGAAACAGGACTACACTTCCCAGAATACCCCTGGGGTTGGAATCAGAACTATAATGAATTACACCTGACACTAATCTAATGAGGGACACCTGCCTGTGATGAAGCAGGCAGGTATTTAAACAGATCTGAGATGTGGGTTGAGTTGTCTGCAGGAAGGTGTTGACCTGTGTCAATGAAACCTTAAGAAATGGTCATTTTGATAACTGTGTGACTTGTCTTGTTGACAAGTATTTTGTAAATGGAAAAATGGCCTAGCTGTCTGATACATAGGTAGAATTGTTACAAATTTAGTTAGTACTCCTTGGCGGAGAAAGGGTTTTGTTTTTTACTGTTTTGTTTTTCTGATACTTTTCTCTTAACTCTGCATTTTTTGTGTAAAGACACCGGCATAGATAAACATACAGGTACCGTCCTGTCTACCTATATTTGCTGTGGTCAAGAATACTTATTTTACAAAAGAAGACAGTGTTAAAGGTCCCAAGGGAAGTTGGGTCTAACTAGGCCATTGTATAATCTTAGGATAACCATGCTTTTTGCAATATAGCCTAACATTCTATTTGCCTTTCTAATTGCCTCACCACATTGGCGAGAAACTTTTAAGGATGACTCCACTATAACGCCGTGATCCTTTTCAAAGCCCTTGTCCCCTATTTCCATCCAGTTTATTTTATAGTTACAACATGGAGTTTTATGCCCAATTTGAATTTCTTAACACAAGTTTGCCCAGTTACAGAGAAAAGCCAAATCCCTCTGATTCAGCTGGGCTGCGGATTGAGAGTGCATTACTCCCACAAGTTTGGTATCAATCTTGCAGTGTGTAGCTTGGTCCAAGTCATTTATGTAAAACTGCTTTCTGTTTTTTAACCAGTTATGTGTCCAATTACATTCCTGCTGATTTTAATTTATGTTATGTTTTTCATGTGGGACTTTGGCAAAAGGCTTTTTAAAAATCAGTCATAAGCATTGTGATCATCTAAAAAAACAATTAAAAAAAAAACCTAGGTGGTAAATTTCAGAGCTTCAGCATGCATCTTACTTCTGTCTTGCCAGTTCTGTAACATTTTCGTGGCAGCTGGGTAGTTTTTTAAATTAAATTATTTGTTTTCCAAAGACTTGTGAGTAAGCTGATTTGTTATTATGTCAACCAGAAGACTGGTTAAAAAGCTAATGCATTATCTTTTCAAGTTTTGAAAATATCGCTGTCTGGAACCACACTGAATACCTTGAGGAGTCTTGTTATTGTGTTGTGTTTATTTAGTTACACTGCCCAAAAGGACCAGGATGTAATTACATTTTAATAATATTGTTCATGTGTCTGAATCCACAAGACCCGGCAGGTGGTGTAATTCGGGGTTTATGTCGTACCTTATGAATCACATTGTGCTTCTTGGAGCTGATTGGCTGAATCAGGACAGAGCGAAACTTTAAAGAGCGACAGACATGGAGCAATTGCAGAAGTCACAGCCACGGAGACGGGAAGCCTTGTACCAGGAGCTACGTTTGCAGCATACCAACAGAGGTATTTATTTCTTTTAAATTATTATAACATTTTGTGGAAGAAAGGTAGGGAAAAGGCATGATACATCTTCCTTTTGTGTGTGGTCAAATCAGATTTGCACAGTACTATATTAATATAAGCATGTTGAAAATAGTAGAAACTATATGAATTATTATGTTAAAAACTCCTACTAAACTGATATGAAAATCTGTAAAATATAAATCTTTATTGATAACATACTATCTAAGGAAGTACATTTCTTTTTGATACAAAAGCATATCTGTGGCAGGGTGGAAGCACTTCTGCTGTAAATAGTGTGTAAATAGGATATATCCACGCCACTCCCCAATTAGCACCAATTACCTAACTGGGGAATGGCCACACCATTGATTGCTGGCAGGGACAGATTTAACCCCATCCTTATCTACAGCAGTAGGGGCTTCTTTCTGCCCTGCCACAGTGTTGTTAGTATTGTTATTTTTGAATTTTTTTATTTAAGGAGTGTTGATGAAGATGAAGACATCAATCATATTTGCCTGCCTTCTGGGTGCATCATTTGCAGTACCAGTAAGTTGATATGGCGTATTTAGAAATTTGCAAACTACTACAGTAAACGCAATACAATTGTCTGAGAAGGAGAAATAGTCCTGTATATTTCTTATTGTTTCAGGTATATCATCAACGATACGGATTCTCTGCAAGTAACAGCAATGAGGTAAGATTATTTTAGTGGATTTAATTATCAGAAAAATCACAATCGTAATTATTTCCATTAATGATGTTAAGCTGTATAGATACATTTTTTAAATTATTCATCTGAAATTATTAAAATTGCAATGCAACCTTAACTAAGTGAGATACTGTACACTTCTATAAGTTATGTTTATGTATTAAACATTCACTGTTTTTGTTATCTGTTTTTAGTTTATGCGACACAATGGAAATGCATACAACGGAGTTGGATATGGGCAGCCACAGGTAGATTATTATTTTTATTAATTTATTGAATTTTGCTGCAACACTGCTCTTTTTTGAAAATATGCCATTTATACAGCCTTATATGTGCACAAATTACATAGGAAGGGACCTTTTCTAAATGTGTTATTGTATTATATCTTATTTGGCAGGTGCCGTACATGCCTCCCTATGTGTACCAGCAACAGCAGCCTGACATGGGTGTGCCATCCCAACTGCCCCTTAACCCTCAGGTAGCTGGAGGAGCCGGACAAGGACCCATGCAACCACAGGGGCCTCTGCCTCCTCAGGTACTCCTGCCCCCACAGGGGCCTCTACCTCCTCAGGTACTTCTGCCCCCACAGGGGCCTCTACCTCCTCAGGTACTCCTGCCACCACAAGGGCCTCTACCTCCTCAGGTACTTCTGCCCCCACAGGGGCCTCTGCCTCCTCAGGTTCTCTTTCCACCCTCCCAGAAGGACCAGTCACCTAATGCTCCTCAGCAACCACAACAGCCCAACCAGGTAAAATTCCATAGAATCTTTTTTTTTTTTTTAAACTGTACTATCATTTTTATATTCAGCCTGACGATACTCTGTTTCTTTAATCCCAAGATGCAGCCTTCCTACTACCCCCCTGTAGTATTCCCTCAACAGACAGGAGGACAGGTGATATCGCTGATCCATTTTAGAAAATAAGAATTTAATAAAAAGGAATATCTGCATCTTAGTTGACTTCATCTTTGTCACTCACAGGGCATGCCTTACTACATAGGCTATGGTTACCCACAACCAAACCAACCGGCTGTCTGGCAGCCAACACAGGAACAAGCCCAGCAGCATCTGGAGCAGCCAACACAGACGTCCCAGCAGCCATTGCAGGTAGAGTACAGCTGAAATGTATTAGACATCAAAAACTGTAATCTCAATGTGATACCTTCATGTTTTTGTTGTTTGAGTCATGTTGTCCTTTTTGTTGTTGTTGAGCAAAGTGCTTGTACTATTAACCTTAATCCCATGCTCATAATTACCCTCTGAATCTGAGATATTTTCATTGAAAAAATATTCTGCTAATCTCATGCGTCTCTCCCACTCCTTTAATTCGGTGGCCAATTTTTATCAATGTATTTTTTAGTACGCATAAACTTAAGTCCTTTACTCAATACTGTTTTTTGGGATGTGGTTAACATTTTACTTTATAAATTAAATACAATGTCTACTGTCTCATCTTTAGTGTATTTGGTACCATTTCCATTTTTGGGTCTCCTATTTTTCTGTTTTGAATTCTTTGTCCTTGTCATGTTTAATTCTCTATTTTGCATTTTATTGTTTACTTTAAACTGGTTTATTTTTACTGTTTTTGATTTATTTTGATTGTCTTTCTTAATTATACCACAGTATTCAGATGTTCTTCCGGTTTCAGTGTCTTTAAATACAATAACTGAGAAATGGTTATTGTTGTATAAAAAATTAATTATTTTAATAGTTTCTGTTTTGTGCCTTTGTATTTAAAACAATACTTATTCTTTAAGTCTATGTATACATGTATGGGCCTATTTAGTAGGTCTACAGCTGAGTCGATGTACATTTCATATAGTTTTATATTGCTTTCCATTAGTTCTATTACAGTATGGTCTAATTGTTCGATGGTCATGATCATGTTAACTATATATATATATATATATATATATATATATATATAATAATGTTGTCTGTGTTTTGGTGGTGGTTGGCAGGGATAGGGCTAATCCCCAACCTGACAAAATAAATGTGAGAATGTGGCTGGGCTCAGACGAGGTAACTGGTGCTAAGTGGGCCACATGAAATAAAAAGGGAGCTTGAAGCTCTATGGCTTAGCCGTCCCAATCATTTAGTTTAAACCCCCACCCCAAAGTTTAGTTAGGGCTCCGAGGGGAGTTAGGTTTTTTACTTGTTTATTTAGTTTTTGCGTTTAATAACCGTGTATGACTACGCTAAAATACATTTCTTGTGTCTGGGTGCCCGAACTCGCTGCATTCAACATATAATCTAAAAAATATCTGAATAAAGTATGCATGCATGAATACATAATGTTATGTTCTCTTTGTCTTTATTTTACAATGGAATGGTTCACTTTTTAAGCATATCATGTGACATTGCCCACATTTATTTTAAAGAGGTTTTTTTTTTTTTTTTTTTTTGTTTTAAATTTAGGAAAGCACAGCCAAACAGCCTCCTGTAATTGGAACAGAAGCTGTATTTCCTACAACTGCTCCAGGACAACTTGAAGGAAATATCAAAACTGTGACAGAGGAGGTATGACTGTGCATTGGGTTCACTGCTTATCTTTGTAAACAGAAGAGACCTCTCTCAACCAGCAGGTTTATGAGGTCATCTGTTTCAAATCTATTACTTTCCATAGCCTGGTAAACCATTGCTGCCGTTGATTTACAAAACAATGCAAATGTCTAGGAATTAAAATATTTGTGTTTAAATCTGCCCTAAATACTGTCATACATTGGTGTTTCCTTTGTTTTGTTCTTAGACTCAACCTGGTCTTGTGCTCCCTTTTGAGCCATAGGTGGTGACAAAAAAATGTAATATGCGCAAGTAACCTTCAGGTAAGAATTGGTGTAAGATTATTATTATTAGGCTTCCAAGCCTGGTACCCAGTAACAATGGGATACAAATATGTGAAAATGGTGATGTTTTATAAAACAAGATGGCCGCCAATTATACGTTTACATTTGAAATTTAAACCTGCGTCAGTTGACAAACGATTTACTTGACTAACTCTAAACCCCACAAGCATCTTTCCTGAAATTCTATCAATACAACTGACTTTTAAAAAATTGTGTTGACCAAAAACAAAAATGGCCATTTGACTCATTATTTAGAAACCTTTCGAAATCATCTTCTTGGGAACCGGTGAAGCGATTGATCTGACACTTGGCACATATCCAAACCCACATCAAGTTTGAGAAGCAGAAGTTTCTGCGATAAATTTTAATGTCAAATGGCTGCCATAAACTTTAACGAAATGTGCCCTTAACAGCAAACTGCTACTATTTGAACATTGTTTGACCAACAAACTCCAAACTTGGCAGTGATTGTCCCAGTAACAATGTAATACAAATATGTCAAAATGGTTATGTTTTATAAAACAATATGGCTGCCAGGTGTACATTTATATCCAAAATGTATTACTCCCTCGATTGACAAACGATTTACTTGACTAACTCGAAAATTCACAAACATCATCCTCGGCACTGTAGCAATACAACTGACTTTTAAGAAACTGGTGTTAAACCAAAATGGCCGTATGATGCATTTCTTCTTGAAACCTCCCAAAATGTTCATCTTTGGCACCGTTGAACTGATTGATCTGACACTTGGCAGATATTATCAGCATCCAAACCTGCTTGCAAAGCAGAAGCTGCTGTGATACAATTCAATAGTAAAATGGCTGCCGCAAATTTCACCGAAACACGCCCTTAACAGCAGACTGCTTTTATTTGAAAACCGTCTGACCAACAGACTCCAAACTTGGTAGGCATCGTTCCGGTGACAACGGAATACAAATATGTCAAAATGGTTATGTTTTGTGAAACAATATGGCTGCCACTCCTAAATTTTCTTCTTATATTTAAAACTGCTTCAGTTTAAAAATGGTTCACTTGGTTTAACTCCAAATTTGAAAACCATTGTGCCTGTGTTGGTAAAACTTACATTTTCAGAAATGGCATTTGTGCGTTAAACAAGATGGCTGTCTGGTGCATTTTTAAAAAAAAAAAAACTTTCAAAATGTTCTGTGGAACAGCTGAAGTTGCTGATTTTAAACTTGGCATATTGAGAACTAAACACACTTAGAAGGGTACTGATACTGGGGCTTGGGAGCCGTAAAACTGCTCTAGTTCTAGTTCTAGTGCTACAGTTCTAGTTATTATTATTATTATTATTATTATTATTATTATTATTATTATTATTATTATTATTATTATTATTATTAACAAGTTGATATCATTGACTTTAATTCCAGTTTTGCTACATTGTATTTTTGAATACCAGTGATAAATGTCCATAAAATTAAAACAGGCTTTAAATATTTATGAAGTTATTAATTAATAACTATACATGTACAGTAGTTTGAACAAATTAACTGTAATGTAACATGTATTTTCTTTTCCATTTCCCAGGTCAAAATGCTGCAGATTACTTTCTTACCTGAACCATACATTTTTACTAGTAATTTTGTACTATCAGCTTTTGATATAACAAAACTCTGCCACATATTTTATGTAACGGTTTTATTATTGTGGTATGTAAAAGGGCTAAGAATCTTTCTTTAATTTTCGAATAATAATATTTTTAGAATACTTTAAACAGAAACAAAACGATGTTTGATGTAACTGTTTTACACTTATGATTAGATGTTGCTTGAAATGTGAAAACACATGATGTAATTTACTTTTTACTATGAAGTGAAATAAATATATCATGAACACACTTGAATTCTATTTTTTTTATTTTGTTATATCTATCTGGCTTCCAGAAAGCCTTTTTTAAGATCAGCTTCAGATACTGTATGTACTATTTATGTCTTTCTGGGAAGTGGATTACGATAAGTGTTGTACAAGACTGCATTGTACCTATATAATTTTGCAACAGGTTCATTATACAGACAGTCAAAACCAGAAAAATAGAAATCCACTTCACCCTGCCCTTTTTTATTGTGGTTTATATTTTGGTATAGATTTTTATATTGGTTTACAACAAACTTCTAAGTGACACACCAGTAGGTGTCATTTTATGGTAATTAACGAAGAGCTATGCTAATGTTTCAGATGTCACGCATAATCACATCATAAGAACCATGCTATAAATTAAGGACGCACTGCATCAATGTTGTAAAATTAAAAAATATTACAGAAACGTTCCAGTTTTACTTACCTAACAGTGGCCATCCTGATTTATAATAGGTGTAACTGGTGTGTTTTACTGGTCTCTCGCTCTCTTGGCTTTTTTTTCTTTTTTTGATAGTGATTCTTTTCTTATATATTTCCTTTCAAATTTCCTCCTAGCATAAAATAAATTTCTTAATGTGAATAGCTATGCCAATAGGCTACCACTACTGCTAATTCCATTAAAGTTTTGTAAGATCATTATAATAATCTTGGTTCCTTGAAATAGAAATGTAATCATTATAGAATGGGTATTTGCCTCCTAAAGACCTGGAAACCTGAACAAGATATACCAATGCTGCTCATAGAGCCTGTGATGCAGTCATGGCCCGCCCCCGAGGGCACAAAAGCACTGTGTTAACAGATATCTGCATCATTTTTTTTCAAGGATGCAGTGACTTCAAAGCTTAATTGTTTCATTTCTATTTCAGGGAACCAGGGTTATGATGATAATGTTCCCTTTCAAGAGGGGGATTTCCCCTCATCAAAAAGGTCCAGCAAAAACTGCAGTATAACTGCTATGAGACAGGTAGCGGTGTCAAACCTACGAGGCAGGCATCATGTGATATGACAATAACCCTATTGGACAGACCCAGGTGGCTCAAATGCAGCCGTTCAGGGGCCAGACACAGCTGCAGGCTTGATGGGTCAGGATACCATAAAGTCCCCCGTGCCTAACTGAACAGGTCGCGGTGTTGGGTAGTTTCCACGGCTAGTCGCTCAGGAGCTGCATCAGGGTTGAAAAGCAGTCTCTTGGGCCAATAAGAGTACCAATAAGAGTATACTAGGCGTACCATGGCCCGGTCCTGCCTGATTTTCTCCAGACACAGCGGGAGCATATAACAATTGCCTCGGCAACTGGTGTGCCAAGGTATCTACTGCCAGCGGGTCCCCGTCTCCTATTATGGAGAATGAGAGGGGATGGTGGGTTGATTCCTGGGAGGCAAAGAGATCTATCTCTGTTTTCCCAAACCTCTCCCAAATGAGGCACCACTTTGAGGCGCCGGGAACTCTCCTTGAGAGGAGGTCTGCCACCCAGTTTGTCTCCTCGGGCAGATGTACTACCCATAGTGAGAGGTTTCCCAGAGTAAAAGCTTGCAAGCCACGTGATAGAGACTGGGCAAACTGAGGCCAGGATTACATCAACCACTGTACAGACAAGTACATGTCACCCTCGAACCGCCTGCAAAAAATTCTGCAAGGCCAGGTAAATTGCCTGCAGGTCAAAAGCATTGATGTGGAGACCCTGCCAAGGGGTTTTCCACACACTTTGCACCTCCGTGCCATTCCACACAGCATCCCAAGCTAGGCTGGATGGTCCGTAGTGACAACCTCCCTTCTGTTGACACTTCTGGTGGCTGTTCCACCAAGAGAGCGCCTTTAGACAGTGATGAGACACTGTCAATAAGCGGTCACAGTTCAATGCGGGCTGAAAAACCCTGCTGTTGAACTAGGCCTGCAGAGGGCACATGCGATGGAAAGGTCAGGGAATCTGCTGCCATCAAGCCCAGAAGTCTCTGGAACATCACTACCGTGAGCGCTTTGTCGAGCTGAAAGAGCTTTAAACAGACGGTTTGAACTGCAGTGTGTAGCCGGTCTGAGTGGTAGTAAGCACCCAGCTGGCTCCCTGAAAAGGAGGTTTTGACACACAGAGCAGGTTCTTATTAAACAGGTGCAGCTCATCCAGCTTTTGTGGTGAGGGCCTTTGACTGTCAGAAAGGGACCGCAGCAAATAGGACTGGTAGGATACCAGAATATTATTTAACTGCCTAGCCGTGTGGCAAACACACTGGCTGAATAAACACGCTTGAGGATCACCTCCAAGAACCGGCACTGGTTGTTGGGACAGCTCAAGAGTGCTAAATTAAGCACCTCCACCGGCGGAAAAAGGGGCAGGCCCAGCTTCTCCGCATCATGCACCCTATATAAGGTGTCCATCAACCAGGAAAAAGCAGGAGCTGTAGCAGGATGATCCCAAGATGACTGGATTTCAAAAAGAAAATCTGGGTGCACTGGGGGGGACAAGGGAGAGATGGTAGGCTCATCATCAAAGAAGAATTTGCTTGTAAATAGTTGTCACTGATTTACAGTATAATCGTAAATCTCGAAAAACTACTCACTTCTAAATCTTTTGTAGTCATTTTTGTATTACTTTAGTATAAATACATGTTAATTTGGATTCATATGTTGTTTTTTTCTGACTTTATGTGACTGAAAAGACACACATTTGCCCATTTTCCCATTGGAAATAGTGATATTTTGAAATATCACTGTCCTGGTCACAAAAGCAAAGTTTGTGGGGAATAATAGCCATTTTCTATACTTTTGAGGCATAAGCAATTAGGAAATAACACTTACTACCCAGGAACAAAAATTGTGTTACATAGTGTTATACGACACCCCCTTCACAATATAAAATATTTTTTCTCAAAGGTACAGTACCTTCCCTTTTTCTATTAATGGTTTAATTAAAACGGCAAATTTACAGTATTTCATTGCAACCTGAAATTATATTGTAGCGTCGGGTCCCACAGGACTATGAATGGGACGTTTTGGTGCTGCATTGAACTGCTGGGGGGGGGGGGGGAATTTGCTTGTAAATACCAGAGCCTCAGATGTGTTGTGCATCTGTCTGTCTGTGCAGCTGCTGCAGCCTGGTTCCAACCAGGTCCGCTCTTTGCCACCTGATGACTCAGCCTTCATGCTGTTGATTGAGTGTGAGCTGAGTGAGTGGCAGCGAGTGCTGGAGTCGAGAGAACAAGCGTATATCCATTTGTTACCAACAGGGCTTTTGTCGTAGTCACACGGGTGATGAGAGCCCACAGCTGCTAACTGAAAGCCCGCAGTCCCTGCCAGAGAGCTTGGCCCCACAAGAGAGAATGTCCCACGCCACCTGAAAGAGACTGCCCCACACTACCAGAGCCTCAGAGAGAACGCTGCATTGGGAGAGCCTCCGAGAGAACGGCGTGTCGCCAGAGCTTCCGAGAGAGAATGCTGTGTCACCAGAGCCTCCGAGAGAGAATGCCGTGTCACCAGAGTCTCCGATAGAGAACGCCGTGTCGCCAGAGCCTGCGAGAGAGAACGCCGCATCACCAGAGCCTCTGAGAGAGAACATCGAGTCGCCAGAGCCTGTGAGAGAGAATGGCGTGTTGCCAGAGCCTGCGAGAGAGAATGCAGCATCACCAGAGCCTCCGAGAGAGAATGCCGTGTCGCCAGAGCCTCTGAAAGAATGCAGTGTCGCCACAGCCTCCGAGAGAGAATGCCGTGTCACCAGAGTCTCCGAGAGAGAATGCCGTGTCACCAGAGTCTCCGAGAGAGAATGCCGTGTCGTCAGAACCTCCGAGAGAAGGCTGTGTCGCCAGAGCCTCTGAGAGAGAACGCTATGTCGCCAGAGCCTTTTGAGAGAGAATGCCATGTCGCCAGAGCCTCCGAGAGAGAAGGTCGCATTGCCAGAGCCTCTGAAAGAATGCCGTGTCGCCATAGCCTCCGAGAGAGAACGGCGTGTTGCCAGAGCTTCCAAGAGAGAATGCTGTGTCACCAGAGTCTCCGAGAGAGAACGGCGTGTCGCCAGAGCCTCCAAGAGAGAACGCCCTGTCACCAGAGCCTGCGAGAGAGAACACCATGTTGCCAGAGCCTGAGAGAGAGAATGTTGTGTCGCCAGAGCCTCCAAGAGAGAATGCTGTGTTGCCAGAGCCCCTGGGACAGAGTCCAACGCCACCGCCTGAGAGAGAGCACCCCGTGCCGTGACTGCGGCACCCAGCTCTCTCCAAATGACAGTTGGGTTCTGAGGTTGCTGTTGGGGCTGCACTGGCCAGCCTCTGCCTCGCTGTGTGGAGAGGGGTAGTAGTGCAAGGGAGTCCAGATCCAGGAGGGACTCCGCATTGCATTGCTCTCAAAACCCTCTGGTACTTGAACGAAGCAAGTGCTTCACGGGCTGGGAAGTGTTTAAGCAGGGGGGTAGTATAGCGTCAGGTCCTACAGGACTTATGAGTGGGGCGTTTTGGTGCTGCATTGAACTGCTGGGGTGTGGGATTTGCTTGTAAATAGTTGTATGTTGTGTTCACTTTCATGCTGTGTTGTGTGTGTCTGTCTGTCTGTGTAGCTGCTGCAGCCTGGTTCCAACCAGGTCTGCTCTTTCCCGTCTGATGACTCTATAAGCTGCAGCCTGCGTGCTGTTCATTGAGTGCGTGCTGAGTGAGAGGCAGCGAGTGTTAGAGAGCTAGAGTCGAGTGTATATCTATTTGTTACCTTCCTTTCAAAAACCAACAACACTTTTAAGCGCCAGCCTAGCCTGCAGCTGGAGCAGTAAACGGCCCTTTTAGCACCAAAGAAATCCTGTTGCATTGTCTCTTTCTTCCCGCTGAACCCACGGCAAGCCGCCGTCACAATATGTTTCTGCTGGTATTGGCAGGGCACAACTTGGATCCCATGTCAGGCTAATATTTGTACAATGTAGTTTAAAATATTTAATCATGACCTCTTCAGCAAATATATCACTTAATATTTGTTTTACAAATTCCAATGTAGTGGAAAATATACAAAATAGGCACAGGGGTTCAGGCAAGATCTTTGTCTAATTTTTTGTCTAAAGGCTCTATTCTTGGCCCCTTACTATTCCCCTTATACGTGCTACCATTGGCTGTGATTATCCATAAATACCATATACATTTACACACATCTTGGTAAAGCCTGGGGATGCATCAGCTGTCTCTACGCTAATTGCATGTCTGTCGGAGGTGGAACGTTGGATGGCCCAACATTTTTATGTAGCAGCTAAGGTGCTAAGTAGAACAAAGAAAATAGAGCACATAACTCCAGTATTGGCTGCACTTCATTGGCTTCCAGTACATGTTAGAATTGATTTAAAGATTTTGCTGTTGTCTTATAACTCTTATAAGGTCCACCATGGTTTGGCTACTGATTATTTAAAATAGCTCATGTCCCCATATGTGCAACTATCTGTGCTCTAAGGTCAGCCGATTCTGGCCTTTTTGCTATTCCAAAGACTAAGACAAAGAGAAAAGGAGAAAGAGCTTTTAGCTATAATGCACCAAGATTGTGGAATAGATTGCCATCTGACAGCAGAGAAGCAGAGTTATTTAATGTTTTTAAGTCAAGGTTAAAAACTATATATTTTTTTTAAATTAACTTTTGAATCCTAATTTCATGTATCACTATTGTAATTATATTCCCCTCTCTTAATGTTTTCTTTCACTGTATTTTGTTGCTTAATAACTTTTACTTCTCTCTTTTTTTATCAATTATTATTTGTTTATTTAGCAGATGTCTTTATCCAAGGTGACATACAGAGACTAGGGTATGTGAACGATGCATCAGTTGCAGAGTCACTTAGAACAACATCTCACCTGAAAGACAGAGCACAAGAAGGTTGTGACTTGCTCAAGGTCACAGTGAGTGAACTGGGATTTGAACCGGGGACCTCCTGGTTACAAGCCCTTTTTCTTTAATCACCAGACCACACAGCCTCCTATCAATCTTACTAATTTTTCTGTACTAATGTTCAAGTATACTGTATTCTTGTTGATTTTATTGTTGTGTAAAGCGCTTTGGGACATTGTGTGAAAGGTGGTCTATAAATAAATAAACTTTAAACTTGAATTTAGTGGTGGGAATACCAACAAGCTATAATAATGATTCTAAAGGGTGGCATGGAGACATGGAAGTGAGCCAATATTCTGTATTTTTAGTTTTAGTGTAACCACCGTTTCCTTAGTACTAGAAACTACTGATTCACTGTCATTGCAAAAGACTGTGTTGTCTTTACGTGTTTTCTTTTTCTTTACTTCTGTTGGCTGTTTTGCTTTTGTTGTGCGCAGTGCCAAGACTTCCTGCATGTATCAACATTGTGGTTGGATTCTAGTGCCTATTTGGGTGCAACTATGAATACTCAGAGCAATATTTTCTGTCTCCATTGAAGATCCTAAATCAGATAACGACGCCAACAGTTATTCTCTCTGGCAATACCTGGCAATAAATACTACCGGAATCATATTAGTAGCAGATTATTAGTGTGTGATTTAAAGTTTACTTTTGCTGATTATTAGAGCACTTAATGCAGCGATTTGAGTTATTTATGCACAGGGTTCTTGTGGTTGTTTATTTTATTTATTTAATTTATTGTGTTTTTGTTCATTATTTTGTATTTGTGTTTATTATTTAGGATCCCTCTAGCCTTCTTTTGCCTTACTGTCCATTCTATATTTTTTTTTGTGTTTGTATTAATCAGTTTCACTTTCTTTTGGGGTGCCCAGTGTTAGGAATGAGGCACTTAATAAAAAATTGGTACTTTTGTAAATGTTTTAAGTCAAGTTTCACCCTGTAGTGTTTTTTCCCCACACAGTTGTTAATTTTTGCATATCAGTTGACCTATATAATTTATACCAATACTACCTAATTGGCTATTTGTCAATTTGGAGAGGAAGGGGGGTTTTCTAGTTGGCTGCAAAAAGAGTTGGACCAACTTCTCTCTTTAAACTCATTAATTTTTTTCCATATAAAATAATGACCAAAGAAATGAGCAAGTAGTCGTTTGTCTTCACATAGTTTGCTGACAAACAGACGATCTTCTTAACAGGCTCTATTGTGACAACTCACAGTGTTTCACAATGTTTTGCTAATAGGAGAGGATTTTAAATCCTTAAATTGGAAAGGGTGAGAAGCAGACAGTTATTGTGCAATCAAAACAAAATGTTTGCAATCATTACTCATCTTTGTTTACCTGGGTAACTCTACAGTTGTACTTGGTTTTATTCTGTATTTTTAAAAGAAAAGGGATATTGCTATTTCTGAAGGCAACAAAAAATGATACTATCAATCAGAAAACATCTCAGTTCCATTTTTATGAATAACCTCAGAACAAACTGCTTTTATCCTGGTGGACGAAGCCGTCATCATTATTTTTATTGTTGTGTTTAATTTTAAAACCTTGTGAGGATACGTGTCTGATCAGCTACTGATTTATTTAACTAGCTGACAGTCACGCATCCTTATTAATATCGTGCAGACTATGGCCGAGGGGTAATAAGATAATTAATTCATAGCTAGTTAACCCCTCGCCCAGAATATAAAGCCTGCAGCTGTCTGCGCTCAAGGAGGAGAGACATACGTCTGTGTGAAAAAGAAAGAAACAATTTCTAAGTATGCTGGTTTCGCAAGCAGCATACTATTTATTTACTATTTGTTTGTTTGGCCCTTGTGCCCTTTTGTTTGCTCAAGTCTTTTGTTTTATTATTTAATAAAGTACTGAGCGCCGTAGCGCCTCAGGTTCACCGCCATTCCATGCTTTGGTTTCTGTTCTGGTCTGACGTCACCACTGCAAGTCACCCTTTCAAAGGCACACAGAATTACAAAGCATAATTGACTATTCCTAGCTAAATGATAACCCACACTCAGAAATGACCACCAAAATATCTAAAGAAGCAAAGAGAACAGCAAAACCATCAACAATTAAACAAACAACTACACAAATAGGGAACAAATACATCATCCTAAACGGGAAGTCATACTTCCAGGTCAAACACATCTCATTCCACATCAAACTGGGCCAAAAATAGAAATAAACAACAAACAAAATAAAGACATGCCAATATATATATATATATATATATATATATATATATATATATATATATATTTTTTTTTTTTTTTTTTTTTTTTTAATGGATCCTCATTTCAGTCAAAAGAACAGAACATTTGAGGGTGGACTGCCCTTTTTAAAGTATTTCTTCGTTAATATAAAAATTTACTTGATGTTGTGTTATAAAGATCTATTTTTAGAATCACTACTTTAATATCAATTCTTATTTTAATTTCTGTAAATTTCTACAGATTTCTTTGTTATTATCATGGTATCATTATCAGTCATTAATATATACAGAAAATATTACTTTTGCTTGCTTAATATTCAGTTTCAGTAATTTGTATTTATTTATTTTATAGGTTAATCAGGAACTGTACCATGTGCGATCTGCCAGTTATAAAGCAAGTGCATTTATTTTATGCTTTTTTAAAATTTTAAATACTATTTTGAGGACAGTTATCACAAAACATGAAGAAGTTACAATACAGAAGTTGGACACAAATGTTATTTGTCATGGTAATGCTTTCTAAATCTGACAGTTAAAGAGTTTTAGTAATGCTTATCGTTAAGCATAAGATATTGAACACTGATGTCTCTTATATCGGCCATACCAAATAAAATAGTCGCTTGTTAGAACATAACAACATTAGAAAGGTTACAAACGAGAGGAGGCCATTCGGCCCACCTTGCTCGTTTGGTTGTTAGTAGCTTATTGATCCCAGAATCTCATAAAGCAGCTTCTTGAAAGATCCCAGGGTGTCAGCTTCAACAACATTACTGGGGAGTTGGTTCCAGACTCCCACAATTTGGAATTCTCTGTGTTAAAAAGTGCCTCATATTTTCTGTTCTGAATGCCCCTTTATCTAATCTCCATTTGCTACCCCTGGTCCTTGTTTCTTTTTTCAGGTCGAAAAAGTCCATTGGGTCGACATTATCAATAACTTTTATAATTTAGAATTCAACACTATTCACTATATATCTGAGCATTTTGTTGGCCTTTTTTATAACTTCCCCACACACTCTAGATGAAGACATTTCTGAGTCAACATAAACTCCAAGATCTTTTTCATAGATTTCTTCTTCAATTTCGGTATCTCCCATATTGTATTTATAATGGACATTTGTATTGCCTGCGTGCAGTAAGTTACACTTTTCTATATTAAATGTCATTTGCCATGTGTCTGCCCAGTTCTGAATGCTGTCTAGATCATTTTGAATGACATTTGCTGCTGCAACAGTATTTGCCACTCTATTTTTGTGTCTTGTGCACATTTAACAAGTTTGCTTAATATACCAGAATCTAAGTCATTAATGTAGATTAGAAAGAGCAGAGGACCCAATACTGATCCCTGTGGTACACCACTGGTTACCTTGTTCCATTTTGAGGTTTCTACAGATTCATCCTGTTTTCTACATGTTAACCACCACCAAAAAAGAACTCAAATTCTGTGATCCAAAACAGTCAGTTTATTAGTCTTTTAAAGTATTTTTTTCCCACAGTGTAGATTCCAAGTGTTAACAATCAAAAAGAAAACAAAACCCATTTTCAAGAGCACAAATAACTAGAGTAAGGGGTCGGGATTAATTATTAATATAGTGTTTAGCTCATCTTCCTCAAAATAAAACAATAACCAACAGAAAAATAAAATATTTAAGTACATAATTTAACAGACGAGTAGCCCTGCCTGCTAAATATATCGGTACTGAAATATGAATAATAAACGATGATAAAGAGTCCAGCTCTGTATACCAATTTGAACAGTTATTTGACAGAATGCAGATAAGAATTAAACTAGCGCTCGTTATTCATAACATGGAGATTTCATAACCATTCATCCGATTCAATTTTAGAAGGCTACCCATCCAAACGATGTGCAAATGTTTAATTTACAAAGAAAGACATCACTACTATAGGATATATTAATGTAATCGAGTGCAACAACAGGTATTTTTATAAGCCAGACAATTTATGATTTAAGTCTGGCAACTGTGTTTACAGCACTTGGTTGATGGGCGCGACATCTTGTCAAAAGGGATAATTTTAACATACGTTAAAAAATAGTTTTGTTAACATTTATGTTTTAAAATACATGTGGGCTTTCCTAGCAATCACTCTTTTGTAAAAACTGTATTTAAAATGGAGTACATAAATATAGTTGTATTGTTAAATTCAAAACGAGTAACTTAGTTTTGCTTATCATAATCGAACTGTAAAATAACCTATTTAATAAGCTAATACGATTATTTCTATGTTTTTATTCTAGATAATGAAATATGATTAAACTACAGTAGTAGACTACAGTTATGAGAAATTTCTCCAATGGTAAACAGTTATTTATGTTTTAATTTGCGTTATTCTCTGTAGTCAGCACAGTACTTAATAAAGAAAGCATAGGTTACGTTCAAAAGTCTGGACCAAATCAAAATTCTGACTCAATAATAGCAAATTACAAAAACGGTTTCCTTCTGAGGTAAGTTATAGAGATAAGCCTCTGTCAAACAAAAACGACTAATTTGGAATAAGAGACTCAGTTAAAGATTTAGTCTAGGCCACTGACAGCTCTGAAACAAATCTTACAAAAAGTCTGTCTGTTTATATATAGTTTTCTTCTACTATAAATATTATTCGCCCATCGCAGATAAATCGATCGTTTTCTTGCAGGAATGCAGAACGCTTTGCTTGGGTTCGGCACTTGTACTTTTCCATTAGCAGCCACCTGTGGTTAAATACACATTTCCCCGTCATTTTGCGGATGAGATTAAATACATGCGCTTAACTGGGAAGTAAAAAAAAATACGATAATATAATCCTCAATGATTTTTCTTCAGCACCTCCTCACAGGTTCGCGCCGTTTCACCAGGGGATGAAGTCAGGTAAGCTTTTAACGTCTTTGTTATACTCTTTCGAAATACTCAGAAAAAATAGATCGTAAATCTCGAAAAACTACTCACTTCTAAATCTTTTGTAGTCATTTTTGTATTACTTTAGTATAAATACATGTTAATTTGGATTCATATGTTGTTTTTTTCTGACTTTATGTGGACGAAAAGACACACATTTGCCCGTTTTCTCATTGGAAATAGTGATATTTTGAAATATCACTGTCCTGGTCACAAAAGCATAGTTTGTGGGGAATAATAGCCATGTTCTATACTTTTGAGGCATAAGCAATTAGGAAAAAACACTTACTACCCAGGAACAAAAAAAAAAAAAATTGTTACACGGTGTAATCAGGACCACAGAGTTACCAAGAAAGGTATATGGTCAGGTTGATGCTGGCACACTCGCAGGTGCTCCAAATAATAATGAAAACAAAAGGCGAAATGAAAAGGGAAAATAAAACACAGTAATAAAACTACAAAATAAAGGTGCTGCTTACGCAGTGCCCCCACTGCCACTAAGCCGGTCAGCTCAGGTCTCGTCCTATGCTCTGTTATGCACTATACGCTGGGGTGTGTCACACATGTTCCCTCGGGTACGTAACAATTAATTTTTTTTTTCTTTCTCTAAACTGTCTGTCTTCCTCAGCCGTGCTTGCCTGGTTTGTTCTCTCGCTCCAGCCACTGCCGTTCTCGCCTAATGTTTGTTTAAACTGGCCTTGTCGGCCAGCGTCTGGGTATTCCCAATCACGACCACCCAAATGCATAACCAAGTGTAGTACTTGTGGGCCGAGCAATCCCCCAAGGCCCGCTTCTCAGCCACTCAGAGAGAGGGAAAGCCAACACACCCTCTTCCCCACCTCTAGCCATGACTGGATCTTATGGGGCTGCTGCCATCTTCTTGCAGAAACACACATGCCCAGACATTCAGCACAGATCTCCCCTGTTACAAGGGGAAATAGAGTATTGGATGGAATTCAGCCGATGTCTGCCGGTTGTGTCCATGGCAACCCATTATGTCCCAACATGAGTAGAGAGACAACAAGTGAAAGGAAATAAAAACAACACAAAAGAAAAATGGCAATCCAAACAATGGAAGTTTTCTCTGTCATCCAAACAAGGAGTAAATAAGACAGTTAATTCAACTACAATTCAATCATAACAAAATACAGTGTATAACAAAAAATTGTGTTTCATCCAAGCTAACCCTAGTCACTTGTGACATGTGTTATATTCACAAAGGGCAGAGTGTAACAGGGGGACAGTTTAATGGTTACACCCTGGTGTACCAGCTGGTTAGAAGCTTCTTTCTGTCATCACTGGCACCTGGATAAATGTCTATCGACTTTTGAAATCACACTCTCTTGATCTCTCACAATCAGCTCTATTCAATCAAACCCATTTTGTTTTTAAAAACAATCAGTAAAGATATGATAAATAACAGGGACAGGTCCTTTTTTTAGTGATTTAGAAGATGGCATAGACACTGGCCTCTCATACCTCTCCAACAACTCTGACTTTGCTAAAGACTTCATTTGGGCCAAATAAATGGTGTTGAACATAGTTCGCTTTTAACAACATACAGTACAGTACAGTACAATATGTGGAGGGTTGACGAGACCGTTTGACTTAGCTAAGTTTGCCATTAGTTGTTTTAGAAATGCAGATGGGAAGTTTCATGTTTTGTAATAGATAATTACAATGAATGTACCTGTAGGTAATTGAGAAATACATAGATGATATTGACTAATATCACAGATCAGATGATTTAAACTAATTGTTATTTAATGCTTAAGCAACACATTTTAGGATTTCATAAGGTTTGTTATAATTGTAATGAATCTGTTGTATCCCACTGAATAATTATTCACAATATGTGTGAATCATAAGACTATACAATAACTGTGATCTGATTGGTTCTTGATTTTTCCAAGTTCACTATAAATTCCAAAAAATGTATGCAGTCACAGATCACAAGTAATAAGATAATATTTTATTACATTCTACGTTGTTCAGGAAAACAGGTAAATCATTTTTTGTATTAATTTGACTCTTGTATTTCGATTTCTAAATTTTAATTGTCCGTTGTTGTTTAAAGTTATTTAAAGTGTATAATAGCAACTAAATAATATAAAAAAAGTCTGAATGATACAACCATGCTAGGAAATACACACATGCACACAAGTTTCAAATACTAAATACAGTAATATGTTGTTCCCAGGACTGACTTTTTTTATTATTAATTTTGTTTAATCCTACAGAAACGTTTTGCACAATGAGGACTCTGATTCTGGTGATCGGCCTGGTGGGTCTATGTTCTTCTCTTCCGGTAGGTTCTTACAATTTCAAAAACTTTGAAAGCAGATACTGTATATACAGTACTGGAAATGCTTCCCTTTATTTTAAGAGTATTCACAAATGCCTCAATTGTGAATGAAGTGAACGGCATTCACATGGTTTTGACTTGCATGATTGTAATGTTTTACAATCTTTTTTACAAATCTTCTTTATTTTATTTCCTGAAGCTATTGATAATTAAGAAATAAGACACTTAAATATCTTCATCTGAGTTACTAATGCATAAAAGAAAAAGACATTTGTGATCTAGATTAGTCCAGCCACAGCAAATTGAAATGACACGGTGAAGTGACTTCTGAATTGCTGTTCATGAAGATCTTTTTCTATTTAAAAGGTTTCTGAGGACCACCACATTGAAGAGCGGTCAGCAAGTGATGAAGTGAGTGCAATACAGTATTACTTCTTACCAATGTTTTACACTCAACACACCAGAGGCTTTTACAGTAAAACCTGTTTAATAATACTCTGTCACAGACAGAATATAATGGGATTCAATTTGGCAAATTCATGATAATCACTTTGGTTAATATACAATGGCAATAATCAATGGAGCAATCTCATTGGCTAACACATGCTCCAACCTGTGCAGATGCGTCACCGTACCAGCACAGCTCGGAACTGGAACCATTCCGCCTGATTGTCGTGACAACCAATTCACTTTGGGAGGGGTGGGGGCTGGCGTTTTATAAGTGCAATATCACAATTCAGGGTGTTCAAAGATCAAAGAAGTTAAAAATACGCAGGACTATAATAATTGACTATATCACATGTTATTGCTTTCTTCTCACACTCTGGTTAATATCAGTCACATTTTTCAGTCACAGATGTAAAAACTGTAGGTTGGTCTACAGTGCTGATATGTTTAGACACAAACACAATGCAGTATACAGAACACTGAAATGGGCAGAGTTACAGTTTTTTATGGTTTCATTTTTACAATGTGTTGTACGCTAGTAGATTTTCTGGTATTATTATTGGACACAGATGTAATCAAAGCTTGTTATCTAGATTAATCCAGCCACAGCAAATTGCAATGACACGGTGAAGTGACTTCTGAATTGCTGTTCATGAAGATCTTTTTCTGTTTAAAAGGTTTCTAAGGACCAGCAAGCCGAAGTGAGTGCAATGCAGTATTACTTCTTACCAATGTTTTACACACAACACACCAGAGGCTTTCCCAGTAAAACCTGTTTAATAAATAGTCACAGGCAGAATATAATGGGATTCAATATGGCAAATTTATGATAATCACTGGTTAATATAAAAAGACAAGAATAGATGTTCTGGTATAGGTTTATTATTATTGGACACAGCTGTAATCAAAGATATGCCTAGTATTGTATTTCAGGTCCACAGATCAAAACATTAATAATAATAATAATAATAAATAAATAATAATAATAATAATAATAGTATTTAATATTATTACGATGAAATTACGAACATACGATCAATATGCTAGTATAAAAAGAAGGTGTCCTGAAGTCACAGTCTGGTATAGGTGGAGACCATGTTAGGTAGGTAAGGTAAGTTAGGTAGTGCTCCCTTACTAGGGAATGAAAAGGAATGAATGACTCTCCTTCGAATTGCTTCCTGAGGACGACTCCTGGACGGGGTCCCCAGCGAGGTCGGGGTCGGGGTCGAGTCGGGGCAGCCCCCCACCCCAGCCCCACCCCCACCCCCACCCCCCACTCCAGCTCCAAGAGGAGGTTAACGTGATCGGAACAGTCTGAATTATCTTAAATTGTGTTTTGTCAAGACTCTGTTCAGACTGTCAATTTATTAAAATAAATACATTTATCAACAGCAAAATCCTTGTGTTAAGTCATTCTGTATTACATTTCCTATGTATGTTGTATGTAGGTTTTATGATGTTTTTGATGAACAAGGGTAATAGCATTGGAAAGGCCACTTATCATGTAATCCAGTTTAACAGGTTTCTCACAGAAAACACTAGTTTAGGCAGCATTACATAAGATACAAGATAACTATTTACCCAAGTGATTTTAGAGCTGCAGTGTTCCACAATTATGTTTAGTTTAACAAAAATATAATTTAGCTACACCCTTTAATCTTTCTATAGTACCTTTCATAGTGGACCACCATCACAAAGCGCTTTACAAGATACGAGACTAGGGTGAACGATGCATCAGCTGCAGAGTCACTTACAACAATGTCTCACCCGAAAGACTGAGTACAAGGAGGTTAACTGACTTTCTCAGGGTCACACAGTGAGTCAGTGGGTAGAGAATAACAACAAATTATCATTATTTTACAAAGTAATAATATCAAAGGCAAGAGAAGCATTCAGACATTGAATTTACTAAAATCCACCATACAAAACCACCACCACCACCACCACTGAGTTGGTGTGGAGATGAAATACAATAGGAGGATATATCATCCATATGAAAAGCCAATAGCATGGTTCAGTACAGGGAGTATATTTAGTTCTGTTGCTTAGAAAAAAAAAACACAAAATCTATTATACATTAATATAAAATATATGGAGTACTGTGGCAAAGTGTCCGCCCCTGGTGTATTTTGTGTTGTGTGTTAATGTTGGTGTATAGTCATTGGTACACGGGATATAAACGGGTCTGTGTAACATGAGTGTTTAAAACGTATATTTGTATTTAGGCAAGAGGATTGCACAGTACTTCATTTGCAAGTAAAAATTAATAATATATGAGCACAGGGAATTGCACTTTATTAATTTACATGCAGTTGTACCGCGACTCCAATTGAATGATTGATTAGCAATCGAGTCTCGGTATAGCTGCATAAAAGCTGCATGTTTTCACTCACTCAGGGTTGTGAGTTGGGTGAGTGGAGAACGGGATTGGAGACGGAGGTAATAAGAATAGTTAATAGTTTAGAAGCTCATCGTGTTTGTCTGTGTAGTTCGTTTTTGTTAGTCTCTTTGTTTTGGCTGCCAGTGCCGTGCCGTGTCCTGTTTTTGTCCTGTTTTATTTTATAATAATAAACGGAGCAGCAGCGCATCCATTTATCATTTCATCTTGCAGTACTGTGTGTTTTGTCTGGTCTGATGTCTCCACTACAGCCGTCTTTGTTACATATGGTGTCAGAACCGGGACAACAGCGCCTCCAAGAGTCAGACCAGGGATACTGCGGGTGAAAAATTCATTTCGAAAAAAAAAAATGGGATGGGAGGAATAAAGGCAGCCATGGCGTAATCGCCAGGAGGAGTTGAAGGAAGGAGGGGCTCCATGGTGCGCCTCCTGCATGGAGTATGGGCACCTCCGGGAAGTTTGCCCCTATGAAGACCCTCTCTTTTTGAAGGCACTCGATCAGGGACAGGTGGAGGATGCGGAGGAGTGGCTTCGCCTGAAGGCCCCGAGACCAGCCCACAGAAAGGGGAAGAAGCGAACGCCAGCTCCACAGCTAAAAAGTGAGGAGTCTGTGCGTCCACCATCCAAGAGGGAGGAGTCTGTTCTGGAGCCATCTCCAGCGCCAGAGTTCAAGTTACTAATGCATAAATTAAGTTATCTAGATTAGTCCAGCCAATGCAAATTGCAATGACACGGTGAAGCGACTTATGAATTGCTGTTCATGAAGATCTTTTTCTATTTAAAAGGTTTCTGAGGACCACCACATTGAAGAGCGGTCAGCAAGTGATGAAGTGAGTGCAATACAGTATTGCTCCTTACCAATGCTTTACACTCAACACACAAGAGGCTTTTCATTTAAAACATGCTTAATAATACTCTCTGTCACAGACAGAATATAATGGGATTCAATAAGGGAAATTCATGATAATCACTTTGGCTAATATGTATAAATTTGAGCAATAATGTAGCAAGCTCCAACCTGTGCAGATGCGTCACCATACCAGCACAGCTCGGAACTGGAACCATTCCGCCTGATTGTCGTGACAACCAATTCACTTTGGGAGGGGTGGGGGCTGGCGTTTTATAAGTGCAATATCACAATTCAGGGTGTTCAAAGATAGTTAAAAATACACAGGACTATAATAATTGACTATATCACGTGTTATTGCTTTCTTCTCACAGTGGTAAATATCAATCACATTTTCCAGTCACAGATGTAAGAACTCTAGGTTGGTCTACAGTGTTGACATGTTTAGACACAAACACAATACAGTATAGAGTACACTGAAATGGGCATATTTCTAGTTTTTATGTTTTTAATTTTTATAATGTGTTGGACGCTAGTAGATTTTCTGTTATAGGTTTATTATTATTGGACAATGTAATCAAAGCTATGCCTAGTGCTGTATTTCAGTTCCACAGATCAGAACAGAATTATCAATAATGATGTGTTTGAATGCTTATTTTGCCAGGTTAGTGTAACTGTCCTAAAGGGTTTGATGTGTCGGTCAGTCACATAGCAACTTATCAGAATTCCAACCTTTTTCCTCTTTTGAATGAAAGTGCAGATGGACAAACACTCACCAATATAACAGTATATCCAAGCTACCCTCTGATTTAGCCCACTACTGCTCCCTCCTCTCCTCCTTCTCAACAGCCCTCACCACTGCCAAACACTCTTACTATCAATCTATTATCCTGTCCTCCTCTAACAACCCCCACCGACTTTTTCCACCTTTTCCTCCCTCCTCAAACCCCACTCTCCCCAATTCTCATCCTTTACACCCAATGACTTTGCTTCCTTCTTCTGCTACAAAGTAGATGACATTCAAAAGCTATTCTCCAAACCATCTTCTGGATAATAATAATAATAATATAATAATAATAATAATAATAATAATAATATTTTATGCATATATGCTTCTTATTTCTTATTTTTCTTCCACAGGGCTTCAGATTCAGACCATATCCACCTCCTTACAATCCATCCATTCCGTACTATCCATCTTATCCATCCTATCCACCACAAGGGAATGATCTGATTTCTTTACTTACTCTCCTTCGATTGCTTCCTCTTCTGACTCCCGCACCTGCTCCGGCTCCGGCTCCGGCTCCCGCTCCCGCTCCCGCTCCAGCTCCAACACCAGCAGGAGGTTAACGTGATCGGAACAGTTTGAATTATCTTAAATTGTGTTTTGTCAAGACAGACTCTGTTCAGACTGTCAATTTATTAAAATAAATACATTTATCAACAGCAGAATCCTTGTCTTAAGTCATTCTGTATTACATTTCCTATATATGTTTTTGTGGGTTTTAAGGTTTTTTTTTTCAAAGAAAATGATGAACAAGGGTAATAGCACTGGAAAGGCCACTTACAATGTAATCTAGTGTAACAGGTCTCTCACAGAAAACACTAGTTTTAGGCAGCCTTACATATAATTAGGGCTTCTAATTTTCATTTTTCACCAACAAAAACTGATAAAACACCCGGAAAAACTTTGGAAATGTTTACTCAATTCACGTTGACGTTACCCTTTTCCCTTTAAAAAATAAAAACTACTACAAAAATAATAATAAACACATTCCCCAGTGCTGCTGGGCAATGTCCCACCTTCCTGACTTGCATCTATCATTGATTTGTTCTGAGTACTCTAAACCCGCCCCAGCTACTGAGTGACAGCACATTCCTACATTTCTATGGGAGACTCTGCTTGCGAGATTTAAAACGAGATTATAAGCAAGATGGAGCCTTGTTACCAGGATTTAAAGCTGTATTACAGTTAAGATATGGATGATTTAAAACAGAAGTGTGGCAAAATGTACAAAAATGCCTACACACAAAAACCCCAGAAGAATGTGCCCGTGACCATAGGGATTTCGTTGTGGAAGACAGCAAAGGAAAGAAGGTACAATTTAAGTACTGTCGAATTGCTACTATACATATTTTGACAGAAAAAAAACGTTCAAGCATTTTGGAAATAAGCAAAAACATTAATTTCATACAGTATATCAAAAACAAAAGCCACAGAAAAAAAATAAATTATTTACATAAAACTCGAAAATAGCTAAAAAAAAAAATAAGCACCGAAAATACCATTAATAAAACCCGAGAAACAGAAGCTGAAGGTGAACTATTTACCAAACTAATTTTAAAGCTGCAGTGTTCCACAATCATGTTTACTTTAACAAAAAATATAATTCAGCTACACCCTTTGAGAATTTGTTGTAGAGAATAACAACAATTACACTATGTAACACAATTTTTGTTCCTGGGTAGTAAGTGTTATTTCCGAATTGCTTATGCCTCAAAAGTATAGAAAATGGCTATTATTCCCCACAAACTATGCTTTTGTGACCAGGACAGTGATATTTTGAAATTTACCTATTTCCAATGAGAAAACGGGCAAATTTGTGTCTTTTCGTTCACATAAAGTCAGAAAAAAAACAACATATGAATCCAAATTAACATGTATTTATGCTAAAGTAATACAAAAATGACTACAGAAGATTTAGAAGTGAGTAGTTTTTCGAGATTTACGATTATACTGTAAATCACTTTCACGAATCAACCCCCAAATGTAGTCTCCCATCATGTTCTCGTTATACTGTCCTTGGTAGCGGCGTTCAAAGTCCAGTATATCCTAGTGGAAGCGCTCGCCTTGCTCCTCCGAGTACGCTCCCATGTTCTCCTTGAATTTATCAAGATGAGCATCAAGGATATGGACTTTGAGGGACATCCTACAGCCCATTGTGCCGTAGTTCTTCACCAGAGTCTCAACCAGCTCCACATAGTTTTTGGCCTTGTGATTGCCCAGGAAGCCCCGAACCATTGCGACAAAGCTGTTCCAAGCCACTTTCTCCTTACTAGTGAGCTTCTTGGGGAATTCATTGCACTCCAGGATCTTCTTTGTCTGTGGTCCGACGAAGACACCAGCTTTGACCTTTGCCTCAGACAGCTTAGGGAAGAAGTCTTGAAGGTACTTGAAGGCTGCCGACTCCTTATCTAGAGCTCTGACAAATTGTTTCATAAGGCCCAATTTGATGTGCAGTGGTGGCATCAGCACCTTCCGGGGGTCCACCAGTGGCTCCCACTTGACGTTGTTCCTTCCCACAGAGAACTTGGTCCGCTGTGGCCAGTCCCGCCTGTGGTAGTGCGCCTTGGTGTCCCTGCTGTCCCAAAGGCAAAGATAGCAGGGAAACTTGGTAAAACCGCATTGGAGACCCATCAGGAATGCCACCATTTTTAAGTCTCCTATGACCTCCCAGCCGTACTCATCATACTTCAAGGCGTCCAGCAAGGTCTTGATGCTGTTGTAATCCTCTTTGAGGTGCACCGAGTGAGCCAGGGGAAGAGACGGGTACTTGTTACCATTATGGAGCAGCACGGCTTTGAGGCTCCTGGATGAGCTGTCAATGAAGAGGCGCCACTCATTCTGGTTACAGGCGATTCCGATTGCCTTGAACAGACTGGTCACATTGTGGCAGAAGGAGAGCCCATCTTGACGGGTGAAGAAGCTGGAAAAAGGTTGGTGACGCTTCCTCTGATCTGCGACTTGCACACTTTCATCCAACAAGTTCCACTGCTTGAGCCTAGACGTCAAAAGCTCGGCATTGGACTTGGTGAGACCAAGATCTCTAATCAAGTCGTTGAGGTCTTTTTGGTTGGGGTAGTATGGGTTTCTCTCCTCAGCTCCACCTCTGAAATTGTCATCTGGATCTACAATGTATTCCTCGCTCTCTGACTTGCTGCTCTCTTCTAAAGACAGCTGCTCTCTCTCCGGAGGAGTGGGTACAGGGTGCTCATGGCAGTGTGGCACCGGGGCGATGGATGAAGGAAGGTCTGGATACGTGATAGCAGGTGCATTGTTGCCAGTCCGACGTTTGGAAGGGTCCACCATGCAGAAGTAGCAGTTGCTTGAGTGGTCAGTGGGTTCCCACCAAATTCTTGGGATAGCGAACTTCATGGCTCTCTTTTCCCCTCTGTACCATCCTACAAAAATACATTTATTTCACCCATGACTAATGTGTAAGAGATTCTCGCAACATTTTTCATATATGATATATTTTTTCAATAACATTGAAAATTGTAAAACATTTTAAAATTAAAAACTTTTACAATTTTAAAAATTAACAAATTTTATAACATAAAATTCCGAACAACAATTGTCCATCTTACCTTCCATGGTTTTTTTGCAGTGCTCGCAGGTGAAATGAGGTGCCCAGGGTTTGTCTTGATCCTCGACAGGCATGCCGAAATATGTCTTGTAGGCCTCACATATCTTAGCAGATGCTTCCACGAAGTACTTTTTCGCTCTTGTCTTGATAAATTGGCCGCAGACATAGCAAAATGCGTCTGCCGGATGCTTGCAGCCTCTTTATGCCATCTCAGAAAAATGCAGATATGTATCCACTTAGGCAGCTGGAATTAAACTGAACTGGAGGGCTTAGGCCCCTGTATTTATATTACTATTTTTATTACTGGAAAGTTCTAGAAGTTACTCCAAGTTTACTCAGAACTGAATCTATCTGCAATGTTCTGGAAAATAGGTAAATTTCAAAATATCACTGTCCTGGTCACAAAAGCAAAGTTTGTGGGGAATAATAGCCATTTTCTATACTTTTGAGGCATAAGCAATTAGAAAATAACACTTACTACCCAGGAACCAAAAAAAAAAAAAAAATTTGTTACACGGTGTTATCATTTTTTTATCAAAGACAAGAGAAGCATTCAGCCATTGAATTTACTAAAATCCACCATACAAAACCACCACCGAGTTGGTATGGAGATGAAATACAATAGGAAGATATATCATCCATATGAAAAGCCAATATCATGGTACAATACAGGGAGTATATTTAGTTCTGTTGCTTAGAAAAAAAACACAAAACAAATGTATTATGCATTAAGATAAAATATATGGATTACATATCTGTATGTAGCCCTTTGACAGCGCTAACCAAGGGGGCCTGACTGAAGGTACAAATAGGGGACGTAGCTTGGTGATCTGTTTCTTTGTTTATGGTTAAGAGAAACGCTGAAGGACAAAAGTAAAATAACCGTGAGTGTTTAGTGTTTGTTTGTTTTGTCAAGTCTAATTGTACTGTTTGTTATTTATTAGACGGTTAACATGATCCGAAGCTGTCACTACAGGTCAGCATCTACCTGGACATCCCTCACAAAGAACTGTACTTACACCATGAGCACCTTAGCACACACTGTGGACAAGTGTATGTGTTTTGTGTTTCGTTTGGGTGTTTAAGAACGGGACTGTTATTATTTCGGGACCAACACATGGATTACAATAAGGCAATACATGCCACTGTATTGCTTATCAGCATTACTATTGAGTGCGTTTGTGTGTCATCAGACAATTAGGAACGGAACTGCCGCTGTACCTGCTGCAACAGACTACTCATCACTGGACTTTGGGGGAAAACATTGTTGGGAGGGCTGGGTGATAGTTTGTTTTTTATATATATATATATATATATATATATATATATATATATAAAACACGGGATTGGTTAAACAGCATCACATGACCATGTGTATATATAGCGTATAGCATGGCTTGCATACTAATGAGCCGCTTCACGCTGAATACATCACTACATTCTAAATTCCATGACAAACTGCCAAAAATGAGTGGCATTTCACCTATTTCCTTTAATATATTTGGGGATGAAAATCCACATAACTGGTACAACACCAACTTTCTGAGTGAAGACAGCAGTCCATCTGAAAAAAAAAAAATAAATAAAATAAGTGCACCAGCAAGAGTAGACACATAACAGTAGATGAGGAACAGCTAAATGAAATAGAAGAAAACAAAGATTAAAAAACACACAATTAAAAAAAAAAAAAAAAAAACTACAGCATGGGTTGGTTAATGTACTTGAATTAAACAAATATGGACATTCATTTTATGGAAATAAATCAAAAAAATCTCAACAATATAAGGGAATTTTATGCCAGTGGCAGAAGTTCAACTGAGGACCAGTATTCAGTCTCCAGTTTTATAATGCTGAGCTAGACTAAATACATATTTTAACAGACGTTTTAAGATCTCTGCTGACAGCAATAATATATTCATGTCAGTCAAGAAAACTCTTACAAAAGCAGGTAATGACAAGGCCAGACATGACGCCCTGAATTACTGGCCTGGATTTTAAACATCTGTGGGAAACTGAAGTACTGTCCCGTGACACCACGGTTGGATTGATGCGTAAAGTCTGGTTCGATCGTCAACTTAATCTGGCACGACTTTGATGCGAGGGTGTCCTACAAATAACAAAAACATATTTTGAGATCCAAAAGGATGAAAATGTACTAGAATATGTGTGCCTCGCATATAACGAGTTCACAAACTCACTTCAAGATCCGGCTTCAGTCTCCATCGCAGCTGCTCTTCTTACTTCCTTAGTGTCATTTGAAACTGCCCATTATCCAGTTGTACTCATCCCTCTAGTTTCTAGTGAGATGGCACTTTTGATGCAGAAATTCACAATAAACGAACATGTGCAATTTATTTTTAATAAGCGAACAATTAATTAAATTATATAAAATTTGGGACTATATTACACTGCGAATGTATACACAATAAAAGTTTCTGGTTTTGTCTTAATTTAAATGTGTTTTAATTATTTTAATTATTTTTCTTCCCACAAATGACAGGTAGCCGTGTTATAAGAGGTATAAACCACTTCGGGCCAGTGCGGTTCCGATGATATATACCACTTCTGAGGTGACGCCTTGGGCCTTATCACCACCCCAGGAATGGTATATACAGTGCCTTGAAAAAGTATTCAGCCCCCATCCCTTTTTTCTCATTAAAGAGTCTCACAGCCTGGGATTTTGATGCATTAGATTGGGAATTTTTATTTGTGAGTCACACATTCTTCTTCACAGAGCCCCACCCAAAAAGAAAGAAAATAGTAAACAATAAAATAATAAAAATTAAAAAACTGAAATGTCATCATTTTTTAAGTATTCATCCCCCTGGGTCAATACTTGGTTGAACCACCTCTGGCAGCTATTACAGCCAGTAGTCTTTTCGGATTAGTCTCTATTAACTTGGCACACCATGTTGGAGCAATATTTTCCCATTCCTCCTTGCAAAATTACTCAAGCTGTGTCAAGTTAGTTGGGGAATGGTGATGGACAGCAATTTTGAGGTCTTGCCACAGATTTTCGATGGGATGGAGGTCAGGACTCTGACTGGGTCACTCAAGGACATCTATTTTCTTCATTTTAAGCCATACCAGTGTTGCTCTGGCAGTGTGCTTTTCATTGTCCTGTTGAAAGACAAACTTCTTCCGCAGTTTGAGTTTTTTGGCAGAAGGGCGCAGGTTTTTATGCAGGATTTCTCTGTATTGTCCGCCATTCAGCCTCCCATCAATCCTGCCAATATTGCCAGTCCCTGCTGCTGAAAAGCATCCCCATAACATGATGCTACCACCGCCATACTTTACGGTGGGGATGGTGTTACCTAGCTGGTGGGCAGTGTTTGATACCACTTAGCGTTCAGGCCAAAAAGTTCCACTTTAGTCTTATCACACCACAAGATGTTCTGCCACATAACTGCAGTATCTTCTAGGTGACGTTCTGCGACCTCTTTGCGGGCAAGGATATGGGTTTTTTTCAGCCAGGGTTTCTTCCTTGCTACTCTCCCATAAAGGCCCTTTTTGTGGAATGCCTTGGAGATTGTTGATACATGAACATCATCGTCCATCGCAGCCACTGACTTCTGTAACTCATTTAGAGTCACAGTTGGCATCACAGTAGCTTCCCTAAGAGGTGCCCTTCTTGTCCAGCAACTAAGTTTAGAGGGGCGGCCTGATCTAGGCAGTGTGGTGGTAGTTTTGTATTTTTCCCACTTCTGTACTATGGACTGCACTGAGCTCAGAGGGATGTTCAATGCCTTTGTTTGTTTGTGCTTCTCTATAATCACATCCCTGACTTGCTTAGAATGCTCTTTCGTCTTAATTTTGATTCTTTCTTTTGAAAGTCTCTACCATACTGTGGGACCATACAGAGAGAGCAGTATTTATCCTCACAGATTAATTTAAAGCAGGTGATCCACTAATTTCTTACACAGGTGGAGTCCATCAACAAATTGTGTGACTTGTTGAGGTAATATATTGCACCTGAGCAAATTTAGGCTTGCGATTACAAAGGGTATGAATACTTTTTTAGTCTGATAATTTCCATATTTGTTGCAGAGGGGCAGTTTAATGGTTACACCCTGGTGTACCAGCTGGTAGGAGCTTCTTTCTGTCATCACTGGTGTCTGGATAAACGTCTGTCAACTTCTGAACTCACATTCTGTTGATCTCTCTGCCTCACTTCCAACATGAAAGCTGTTTGTACAATCAGTTCTATTCAATCAAACCCTTTTTTTTCATAAAACAATTAAATCTGCATCCATGTTCTAAAGTAGCTTTCATTTTTTTAGTATTTTTTTATATTAATCCTAGAATGGATTGGTCCACCAGGATCAGCATTGACCATGTAACCCTGATAAATCAGTAAAGATATGATAAATAATAATAATAATAATAATAATAATAATAATAATAATAATAATAATAATAATAATAATATTTTATTCATGTCTGCTTCTTATTTCTTATTTTTCTTCCACAGGGCTTCAGATTCAGACCATATCCACCTCCTTTCAATCCATCCATTCCATTCAATCCATTCTATCCATCCAACCCATCACAAGGGAATAATCTGATTTCCTTACTTACTCTCCTTCGATTGCTTCCTCTTCTGACTCCTGCCCCAGCCCCCGCTCCAGCTACAGGAGGAGGTTAACGTGATCGGAACGGTCTGAATTATCTTAAATTGTGTTTTGTCTAGACTCTGTTCAGAGTGTGAATTTATTAAAATAAATAGATCTATCAACAGCAAAATCCTCATGTTAAGTTATTCTGTATTACATTTCCTATATGAAAAAAATAATTGCTATATAAATTTTAGTATCTTTCAAGGTTTTTTTCAAAGAAAATGATGAACAAGGGTGATAGCATTGGAAAGGCCACTTACAGTGTAATCTAGAGTAACAGGTCTCTCACAGAAAACACTAGTTTTAGGCAGCATTACATATGATTAGAGCTTCTAATTTTCAGTTTTCTCCAATAAAACCCGATAAAACAGCCCCGATACAAAAAAAATTAAATCGGTTGATAGCCAATAAACACCAGAAAACACAGAAAAAACTGTGGAAACAGTTAATCAATTCATGTTGACTTTACCCTTTTCCCATTAAAAAATAAAACCTACTACAAAAATAACAATAAATACATTTCCCAGTGCTGCTGGGTAATGTCCCGCCTTCCTGACTTGCATCTATCATTGATTCGTTCTGAATACTTTAAACCCGCCCCAACTACTGAGTGACAGCACATTCCTACATTTCTATTGGAGACTCTGCTTGTGAGATTTAAAACAAGATTACAATCAAGATGGAGGCTTGTTAGTGGATTTAAAGCTGTATTACAGTTAAGATACAGAGGATTTAAAACAGAATTGTGGTGAAATGTACAAAAATGCCTACACACAAAAACCCCAGAAGAATGTGCCCGTGACCATAGGGATTTCACTGTGGAAGACAGCAAAGGAAAGAAGGTACAACTTAAGTGTGCAAGTACTGTCGAGTTACTACTATACATATTTTGACAGAAAAAAAAAAAAGAAATGCTCAAGCATTTTGGAAAGTAACCGAAAACACTAATTTCATACAATATATCAAAAATGAAAAGCCCTGAAAAAAACGATTTACATAAAACTCGAAAATAGCTAAAAAATAAGCATCGAAAAATACGATTAATAAAACCCGAAAAACAGAAGCTCTACATGATACAGGAGAACTATTTACCCAACTCATTTTAAAGTTCCAGTGTTCCACTATCATGTTTACTTTAACAAAAATATAATTCAGCTACACCCTTTGAGAATTTGTTGTAGTAAATAACAACAAATTATAGGCATTGTATATATGTATCGTAAATTATCATTCTTTTATAAAGTAACAATATCAAGGACAAGAGAACCATTCAGCCATTGAATTTATTAAAATCCGCCATAAAAAACCACCACCAAGTTGGTATGGAGATGAAATACGGTAGGAGGATATATCATCCATATGGAAAGTCAACAGCATGGTTCAATACATGGAAGTATATTTAGTTCTGTTGCTTAGAAAAAAAAACACAAACCAAATCTATTATGCATTAAAATAAAATATATGGATTACATATCTGTATGTAGCCCTGTGAATGATTCTTACTGATACCTCTCCCTCCCGACCTGTGAGGATGCAGTGTAGAAGGAACAGAGTGCGTTGGACTGGATGGCCTGACAATTCATTCCCAGGGTTAGGTAGTAGGCGGCCATCTACAAAGGGGGCTCAGATGCGGTACATTAAGTTATTACCCCAGGGGGAAAGCGATGTGGCAACCGGGGATTGGAGGAGAAACGGCTGCACTCGCTAACCAAGGGGGCCTGACTGAAGGTACAAATAGGGGACGTAGCTTGGTAGCTCTGTTTCTTTATGGTTAAGAAAAATGCTGAAGGATGAAAGTAAAATAACCATGAGTGTTTATTGTTTGTTTGTTTTGTCAAGTCTAATTGTACTGTTTGTTATTTATTAGACAGTTAACATGATCCGGAGCTGTCACTACAGGCCTGGACATCCCTGCATTTTGTTTCACAAAGAACTGTACTAACACCATGAGCACTTTAGCACGCACTGTGGACAAGTGTATGTGTTTTGTGTTTCGTTTGGGTGTTTAAGAACGGGACTGTTATTATTTCGGGACCAACACATGGATTACAATAAAGCAATACATGCCACTGTATTGCTTATCAGCGTTACTATTGAGTATGTTTGTGTGTCATCAGACAATTAGATTAAAAATAAAATAACATGGCATCTGGATTATTGTTGTCTGTCTGTTCATCAAGAATATGTCCCATTCACAGAAAAAAAGTCTGAATCTAGGTTTGTGCTCCAGTGCCTGTAACCTTTTTCCTGCTGCAGCTTTCTGGCGCTAAATTCTTAACCCCCCCCCCCGATTAACGGAAACACGCAGGTGCCGGTGTGGTCAGGATGATGTTGTACACATGTTGTTTTATAGTTATTATTTGTATACACTATTTGATTTATATGTTACTTATTGTTTGTGTGCACTATTCACTTGACTTATTTTGCACTATGTATAAAAGCTTTTGTTTGATTGCACTTATTTCATATTATGTTACTAGTGTATGTTTTTAGTATTGAGTTGATTTATTTAATCAATAAGATTTGTTTTTCTTTTGCATTTGCCTTTCCTCACTGTGTATATCATTTGCAATTATCAGACTGACAATGAATTAACTACATTTGCACATGGACTCGTTTAACCCAAGCATATAAAACAGGTATGTGGCATAGATGTGTGCGGTCAAGGCTGGTCAAGGGCAACAATAGCAAAACACAGACCCGGAAAGCTGCAGTTCAGTGCTTTGAGCACTTTTATTCTTTCACAAACAAAACAAAAAATTTAAACAAACAAATAATTTAAGAAAAAACAGCACCCAAGCACGGATATCTCGGCTCCTGAACTAACCTCTCTTACTGTTTAGGGCTGGCATGCCTTCCCTGAACCATCTCAGCAACAAAACACACATTCTTTTGTTCTTAAATACTGTGGTTTCTTCTCCAGGTGGTTAATTGATCAATCGGTCCATTAGCCTCCTCAGAAAGACACCACACCATATCAATTTAAATTAATTAACACGTGTCTGTGAAGAGAGTGGTCATCTTGGCTCCAGGCTGTTCCTCTACTGAGCCAAGATGGCTGCCAGCTACAAAAACACATATTTAACGGTGTAGGGCCTCTGTCCAGTCACAAGGCGTTATCTAGCTAGCCAGAGGAAAAGGAGCGAGGCACACACAAACCCAGACAGAAGACAACAGGAGCAACATACAGTGTGTCATCAGTTCCTGACCTGTGTGCATTCCGAGTAAAAGCACCTGTTCATTTTTACACTCTTACTCATTCTTTCCTCCACGTCCGGAATCTGTTACGGTATTATTATTAGCAATCTAACCTGCTTGTCTGCTGCTTAGTGATTTCTGTAAAAACAAGCTGTGTCTGGGTAGTTACATTTCTCTTTTGTTTGTCTTTATTTTATTAGCACCATGATCTTAATGAGCCTGAGGGCCCCTCGTCCAGCTGACTGCAGCAAACCGCTAGTGATTTAAAGAAAAAGCACGGAACTGCCGCTGGAGCTGCTGCAACAGACTACTCATCACTGGACTTTGGGGGAAAACATTGTTGGGAGGGCTGGGTGTATATATATATATTACGTGCATTGGAAGCCTGTTGCCTTAGCAGTTGAGTTAGTAGCAGTTTGTAATCAGTATGCACTTAAGTTAAGCGGGAGGGGCAGCGTATTTACCTTCATCCATTCCAATGTGCGGTAGAGGCTTTAAAGGGGAGTTTTAGTTTTAAAGGGGAGTTTTAGTTGAAAGGTTTTAATCTTAGTGTATGAATATTTTGAAATTTTACTCCCCCCCCCCCATTTTTTTTTAATAAACTGCTGTAAACTTTCAGTTAGTTCATCATTGAGTTATTTTTTCATTCTGTCTTGCTCAACCCACAAAATATAAAGAACCTGATATGTTAATAAATTAATGTTTTGTTCTGTTCATTATCACACTGAACTGGGCTTAGTATGGTTATATTTTAAAAATAATTCCTTTGTGTCTTCAATCTTTTAACCCATTTCTGTATGCTCCTGTTTGAGGGGGTGTTGCAGGTCTGTCACATTCGATTTTAGTGTTTTGGAATCTCTATGTCATTTATTTTCACTGGGATTCCAAATGTTGTTAACTTGCAAAAAAAAAAAAAAATACAGTTTGGATAAACAAACAAAACAAAGGCTCAACCAGAAAACCTGCTATAAAAAAAAAAAAAAAAAACATGGATTTTATCAACTCGAAAGCCCTTTTGATAGCTAGTTTAACTTTACAATTTGCAATATATATTTTGGATGTTAAACTTTAGAAGTCTATGTTTAACATGAAAGTTTACATGGTTTTCAGAAGTTAATTGGAAATCTTTGGCCAGAACATAATTGATTCAGTATTAGTCCATTTGTGAGCATTTGCTTAGGTAACAATTTTTAATTACAGTGCAGGGTTGCCATGGTGCAATCTTGCGCCAATCTTGCAAGATGTGAAAAAATGAGGCCAGCTAATTTTTGTTAAACAGTCTTATCCATTATGAATATCTCAGGGCACAGTGGCAATAATTTCTCGAGGATTTTACAGTAAGTGTACAAAAGGCAGATTAACAGTAGATATTAACTAATTACCAGTTTAATCTTAAAGTTAAGTATATACACCGGCTGCATAGGCTTGTAAACAGTATGCTCACCCCTATCCATTCCACCGCGGTTTTCTCTGTCCGCTCCAACTCGCCCACCGGAGCTTTGGCCCTTGTGTCCCCCTGGTGCATACTACGCGCTGACCATGTGGTGAATGTGTCCCCTTTGTACTGCCCAACTCTTCCCCACGATCTATCCAATCATTGCCTGGCCCACAATGGATTTGTTTAGAAAACTCTCTTCCTCCAAAATGGCCGACCATTGTGTCTCCCTGTCTATGGGAAAGCATACCACCAACCTTACGCACCCCTCAGAGTGGAAGGTTTGCAGCGCCAGATACCACAGAGTTATCTAAGGTTCTTGGTGAGATCCACCAAGGGGTTAACTATAGTGGAGTACTAGGGGATACAGCAGCGGTAATAGCCTGCTAACCCCAGTAGCAATCTCACCTCAGACTTGGTTTTTGGGAGCGCCGTCTCCACCAGAGCCTGGACTTTAGAGGCAACCAGCTTTACCTGACCATTACCCATGATGTAGCCAAGATATTGTTTGCCAAATGCACACTTGCTGAGATTAGCTGTCAGCCCCGCGTCCCTTAGGGACTGTAGGACAGCCGAAAGTCTATCAATATACTCTTTCCAGGGTTTCAATCAATTAATATGGTACATTTGCAATTCATTCAGGTTATCGGATTGTCTAATTTCATAATTTACATTACCAGTTTCCATTTCATCTCATAAGGTACCTTATCTCCTGGTCAAAAGGTCCGAATCCATGCTTGTTTGTTGCTCCTGCCGATGCTGAGCCAGTTTTAACTGCACCAAACAAACAACCAATTCCAGACGGTCTCTCAACATTATTACACATTTGACTATGTTTTCTTAGTTTGGTCTTTATACCTCGAGGTTGCCTCCGTTACAGCAGCTTGAAGGGAAAAAACATGGTTGAACTCTGAGGCACTTCTCTCACTGCAAACATTAGGTAGGGAAGGAGTTTTACCCAATTTTTTGCTCTTGGTTGACAAACCACCTCAGCATTTGTTTCAATGTCTGAATAACGCTTTCTACCAGTGTGTCCGTCTGCGGTAATAATCGGAGCTCTGAAAGCACCAAATTTGCAACAATTTATACAGTTAATTTAAACATTTGGACATGAAGTTAGTTCCCTTATCAGTCAGGATTTCTTTGGAGATCCCTACTCTCACTATGATCTGGAGTAACTCTTGGTAATTGCTAATGCACTCGTGGATCTCAATGGTACTGCTTCTTGATATCTAGTCGCGTAGTCCAACACTATTAAAATATGTGTACATCTATAGTCAGACGAGCTCAATAGGCTCACTATGTCCATTGCAATTCTCTCAAAGGGGACATTAATCAGGGGCAGTGGGACCAGCAGGGCCGAGCGAACCCGCCATGGCATGACTTGTTAACATTCTGGACATTCAGCCACATATTTCATCACCTCATCAGCCAATAAAATTGAGCCAGTATTCGTTCCTTAGTCTTTTCACTACCTAAATGTCGCAATCAAGGGACATCAGTAAAAGTAAATCAGCCAAAAGCACCATTTCACTTTTAATTCATAGTTCCCAATACTCTTATGTGAAATGTAGAAAAAAAGTAAATACTTATCATGCAGTAAGAGAAATAAGTTGCCAAAGGAAGGTAAAAATGTCCATCTCCTTTTTCTCCAGACGTAATTTTTTTGCAGATTTTTGCAGACCCCAAGCACTTTTATCCACACATATGTATATTACAGGACATCTGAGTTTAATGACAATTAACATATTTTGTCAACATGGAAATATACTAGGGAACACACTTATAGTGACGTCTTTAACATTTATATTTAACGACTTATTTTTGTTTTAAAATGGAATATTTGCCTGCAAAAAAAGACAAATAATAAAAAAAAGTCTGGTCTACATGGGAATTGAACTTACAATCTTTAGTTTGCAAGCATATTGTGTAAACAGCACTACACGGTTAGTTGGGCCAAGTATTATTTTTAAAGATGGAAGCACATTTGGCAAGACTTACAGCTGTGAGTCTGTTGGGATAGGTCTCTACCAACTTTGCACACCTAGATTTGACAATATTTGACCAATCTTCTTTACAAAACTGTTCAAGCTCTGGGGAGGGTTGATGAACAACAATCTTCAAGTCATGCCACAAATTTTTGATTGGATTTAAGGGCTGTGACTGGGCCACTGAGGGACATTTACCTTTTTGTTCCTTAGCCACTCCAGTGTAGCTTTGGCTGTGTGCTTTGGGTCGTTGTCATGCTGAAAGATGAAATTCTGTCTCAGTTCCAGATTTCTTGCAGAGGACAGTAGGCTTTCCTCAAGGACTTCTCAGTGCTATGCTCCATTCATTTTCCCTTCTATCCTGACAAGTGCCCCAGTCCCTGCCGATGAAAAACATCCCCATAACATGATGCTGCCACCACCATGCTTCACAGTAGGGATGGTGTTCTTTGGGTGATGTGCTGTGTTGGGTTTGCGCCAAACATAACGCTTTGCATTTAGTCCAAACAGTTGCATTTTAGTTTCGTCAGACCACAAAACTTTTTGCCACATGGCTACAGAATCTCCTGAGTGTTTTTTTTTGCATACTTCAAACAGGATTCAAGGTGGGCTTTCTTGAGTAAAATACAGGCCAGATTTGTGGAGTGCTTGGGATATTGTTGTCACATGCACACTTTGACCAGTCTTGGCCATAAAAGCCTGTAGCTCTTGTAAAGTTGTCATTGGCCTCTTGGTAGCCTCTCTGATCAGTCTCCTTCTTGCTGAGTCATCCAGTTTAGAGGGACGGAGTGATCTAGGCAGGGTTTTGGTGGTGCCATACACCTTTCACATCTTAATAACCGTCTTGACCATGCTCCAGGGATATTCACAGCCTTTGATATTTTTATACACATCCCCTGATCTGTGCCTTTCAACAACTTTGTCCCAGAGTTTTTTTGAAAGCTCCTTGGTGCTCATGGTTGAGTCTTTGCTTTGAAATGCATTACCCAACAGAAGGAACCTACAGGAACTGATGAATTTATCCTGAAATCATGTGAATCACTACAATATAACACTGGTGGAGGCCACTTAACTTGGTGTGTGATTTTGAAGGCGATTGGTTACACCTGAGCAAATTTAGGAATGCTATTACAAGGGGGGGGGGGGGGGGGAGACATATTCAACCAAGCTATTTCAGCTTTTATTTTTAATTAATTTTCTACAAAATTTCTAGTATATTTTTTTGTTGTGGGGTAGGATGTGTAGATAAATGAAAAAAAAAAAATCTTAATGCATTTTAATTCCAGGCTATAAGGCAACAAAAGGTGAAAATTTTGAAAACGGGTGTAGACTTTCACTCCAACTGCATAACCGCTACGGTACACAGATTCACATCTTAACCCTTTCAACAGACTAGGCTACTATTTAAATTTACCCTATCCAAATGGCAATACATTAAAAGTGCCCTGCCATTTAAAGTAGAGATATCAAAAACACAAGCCAAGTTTCAAGAAAATCACTGGGGCAACCTTGCCCAGCACAAAGCAGATAGGCACAACTATAAAAGCTGTGGTATGTTGATAGTTGCAGGAGATGTAGTTGAATAAAGAAGGCTTATTAGAAATTGGGGGATTTGTAAAAAAAATTACAATCAACACACGTCAAAGCCATGTGAATGCCGTTCATTCACAATTGAGGCATTTGTGAATACTCTTAAAATAAAGGCAAGCATTCCCAGTACTCTATATACTGTATCTGTTTTCAATGTTTTTAAAATGACCGGAAGACAGGATAGAGGCCGCAGAGACAACTGCAGTTCAGTATTTCAAACGGCGGCCCGGCTCCCTCTGGTGGCGGAGGCGGCGACATATTTAAACACGGCGGCCCGGCTCCCTCTGGTGGCGGAGGCGGCGGCGGCCCGGCTCCCTCTGGCGGCGGAGGCCTCCGGCGGCGGCGGCCCGGCTCCCTCTGGTGGCAGGCAGGAGGGGGCATCCCTGCGGCAGAGCTTTGCTCTGCCACACATGTACACCTCCCTCCATGTACAACGTACACCGGCCGCAATCGGCCAACTCCCCCCTCTCCTTCCCCCCCCTCCCCCCCCCTTCCCCCCGTCCAATTATGTCCCTTGGTGGGCGGTGGTGGGCGGGGTTGATGTCGGAGCCCCAAGCCTTCTTTGGTGGCGGGGGCGGCGGCCCGGCTCCCTCTGGTGGCGGCGGCGGCGGCGGCGGTGGGGCGCGGCCCGGCTCCCTCTGGCGGCGTTGTCGGCGGCCGGCGCCCGCTCCCTCTGGCGCGGAGTCGGCCCCTCCCTCATCGCTGGCCCGGCTCCCTCTGGCGGCGGCGGCGGCGGCGGCGGCCCCTCTCGGGCTCTGGCGGCGGCGGCGGCGGCGGCTCCTCCCTCTCGGCTCCTCCCTCTGGAGAGCGACGGCGGCTCCTCTGGCTCCCTCCTCTGGCTCTCTGGGAGCGACGGCAGATCCTCCTCCCTCTCTGGCTCTGGGAGCGACGGCAGATCCTCCTCCCTCTCTGGCTCTGGGAGCGACGGCAGAGCTCTGGGAGCGACGGCAGATCCTCCTCCCTCTCTGGCTCTGGGAGCGACGGCAGCTCCTCCTCCCTCTCTGGCTCTGGGAGCGACGGCAGCTCCTCCTCCCTCTCTGGCTCTGGGAGCGACGGCAGCTCCTCACCCCTCTCTGGCTCTGGGGGCGACGGCAGCTCCTCACCCCTCTCTGGCTCTGGGAGCGACGGCAGCTCCTCACCCCTCTCTGGCTCTGGGAGCGACGGCAGCTCCTCACCCCTCTCTGGCTCTGGGAGCGACGGCAGCTCCTCACCCCTCTCTGGCTCTGGGAGCGACGGCAGATCCTCCTCCCTCTCTGGCTCTGGGGGCGACGGCAGATCCTCCTCCCTCTCTGGCTCTGGGGACGACGGCAGCTCCTCACCCCTCTCTGGCTCTGGGGACGACGGCAGCTCCTCACCCCTCTTTATTGGAGTGACCGGGGCATCTCCCATGTCTACCGCCAGGTAATTAACCACCATGAGGGCAACCTCTGGGAAGGAGGCCGGGTGGTGTTGTTCCTCCCACTGTTCCCACCTCTCCCCATCTCGACGCCACAGCGTGTTGATAACTATGGGGAGATCGTGGACGAGGTCTGCCTCAGGGTGCATCAACCAGTCCCAGATCTCCTGGGACGGTGGTGAAGGTGGTGGTGCTGGAGGTAGTGGGGTGGCCCCTGATGCCCGGGGTGAACACTGGCACCTCTTCCTGGGCCTGGTTGTAGGGGCATCCTGCCCAGTTGTGGCCGTCCTCCTCACACCGGCCACACCAGTTTGCCGGTGGCACGTCTGGGCAGGACCGCCAACGATGGTCCTCCTTCCCACACCAGGAACACCAGGGGAAGAGGCTGGCCGGGTCCTCCAGCAGTGGCTGCAGCAGCTTACATTTCTTCAGCTGCTGCTGCTTTTCCTGCCTTTGCCGCTGTCTGCTCTTCTTTCCCATTTTTTTTTTTTTTTCAAAAAAAAAAAAATTATCCCAAAAATTCCCAAAACAAAACAAAAAAAAAATACTGCTCTGAGCCTCTAGGTGGCGCTATCCCACTTCTGACACCAAATGTGGCAGGCTGGCGAGTGGATAGAGGCCCAGAGACAGACTGCAGTTCAAAAAAATAACTATTTTATTATAAATAAACACAAAAATGAAAGGGCACAAGGGCCAAAACAAAACAATTTAAACACAAAGAAAGACAAAAAGCAAAACTTACAAAAATAACAGTTTCCAGGCTGGGCAATGCCTTCACTGGATTCAAACTTTCCAAACAACCAAAAAAAAAAACAACCTGCTTCCTCAGCTCCCTCTCTCCAAATGAGAAGCAGAGGCCTCCTTTTATATCAGGTGGCTGGGCGCTGATAGATCGTTAATCAACCTAATCAACTAATCAACCCCAGCCACCTGAACATAATAAACCCAGGCAGGTAGGGGAAGTTAACCCCATCCCTGCCAATTTAAAGGGCAGAGCTTTGCTCTGCCACAGAAACTTTAACAATTTATGCCATTATTTGCATGTGTGTATTGACTAGCATGGTTTGATCATTCAGACTTGTAAAACACATTGTTATGGTACACTGTTTTGTATTATATATTTTCTCCATGTCTTTTTAAAAATAGTGTTTAGTTGCCATTATAAACTTAAAATAACTTTAAACTAAAACTGACAGTTAAAACTTAGAAATCTAAATATAAGACAGTCAAATTAATATAAAAATGATTTACCTTTTTTCCTGAACAACGTAGAACGTAATAAAAATATTCTCTTATTACTTGTGGTCTGTGACTGCTTAATTTTTTTTGCAATTTATAGTGAACTTGGAAAAATCAAGAACCAATCAGATCACAGTTATTGTATAGTCTTATGATTCACATATTGTGAATGATAATTATTCAGTGGGATGCAACAGGTTCATTACAATCATAACAAACCTTGTAAAATCTGAAAATGTGTTGCTTAAACATTACATAGCAATTAGTTTAAATCCACTGATCTATGATTTTAGTCAATATCATCTATATATTTCTCAATTACCTACAGGTACATTCATTGATGACAATAACACATTTAGTGAAAGCCTACTTTGAAGATTTGCAATTTAGTTTTTCAACTTCAGAATTCAGCCCTACATGGCAATGCCTAGAAGTTGGAATAATGGCAGGATGTACCGTTTCTCCACTGGCTTTTACCATGACAATGGAATTAATTATTAGGGCATCAAAATGGGTAGTGGGAGGAGAGCGCTTGGCTTCTGGAAGGTGACTACTACCAATTTCAGCATACATCAATGACATGAGAACCATGACTACAACAGTAGCCTGCACTAATCAGTTATTGGGCAAATTAACCAATAACATTGAATGAGCACGAATGCAATTCAAGCCCACGAAATCAATAATTAAAAGTAAAGTAGTAGATAAAAGGTTCTACATTAATGGTGAGGCAATACCAACAGTGTCCAAGAAGCCAGTGAAAAGTCTTGGGAGATGGTACGACGGGGATCTAAAGGACACAGTTTGTGTGGGAGAAGTTAGACAACAAGCAGTGGAAGGGTTGAAGAGCATACACAGCAGCGCTTTACCGGGAAAACTGAAACTCTGGTGCTTTCATTTTGGTCTACTGCCAACACTGATGTGGCCACTGACTGTGTATGAGGTTTCCTTGACAACAGTTGAGAAGCTGGAAGCTTTAATCAGTTCATATGTCAGAAAATGGTTGGGAGTTCCACGCTGCCTCAGCAGAGTGGGAGTTTATGGTAAAGGAATACTGCAGCTACCAGTCTCTCCTCTAATTGAGGAGTTTAAGTGCTCCAAGGTCTGACTGGAAATCACATTAGTAGATTCACATGACAAATGTGTAAGGGAGGCAGCACCTGTGTTGAAAACTGGAAGGAAGTGGGTGGCAAAGAAAGCTGTGGAAGATGCTAAGTCTGTCTAAGTCTAAGTCTAAGTAAGTCTTAGCTAAGATGTTAAGTCTGAATCGGTGATATTATGGGGCAAGTTCAGCATGGAAAAGGAGGTCTTGGTCTCAGTTCAGCTCCTCCTACATGGCACAAGGCAACCCCAGCTCAACAGAGGAAGGTGGTAGTCAATGAGGTGCAAAAGCAGGAGGAAAGGATCAGGTGTGTAAAGGCCATTTCCCAGGCCAAGCAGGGAGAATGGATGAGATGGGAGAGTGTGGAACAACGCAAGATTGGCTGGCAAGACCTATGGACAATGGAACAGAGCAGGATCAGTTTCCTCATCAGATCAACATATGATGTTCTCCCATCACCACAGAACCTAAACCTCTGGGTGGGTGAGGACCCCTCATGTCCTTTGTGTTCGTCACCTGCAACATTAAAGCACATTTTGACAGGATGTAAGGTGGGTCTTAGCCAAGGACGGTTTACTTGGCACCATGACCAGGTGCTGTGATGTTTGGCCTTAGCACTGGAAGACAACCTTAACCCGACCAATAAGTTGCCACCAGTTCCATCAAAACATTACACACAAAAGACAATATTCCTCCATCCAGGGGAGCAACCACCAAGAAAAGGTATTAAAACCAAGCCTCACCTAGGACAACTGGAAGCTGCTAGAGACTGGAAAATGCTGACAGATGTTGGTCAATGGCTTATTTTAACAACTGAGATTGCCACCACTAACCTTTAGCCAGACATTGTCTTGTGGTCTGGATCAGCACGCCTTGTTCACCTGGTAGAGTAAACAGTGCCATGGGAGGATGCTGTGGATGAGGCGTATGAGAGGAAGAAACTTCTGTATGCTCAACTAGCTGCTGAAGCAGGAAATGCGAGGATGGAGAGTCCGAGTTTACCCAGTGGAGGTGGGTTGTCGAGGATTTGTGGCACACTCTACAATCCGGTTTCTCAGAGATGGCCAAGTGTTGCATCACACAGTTGAAGAACTTATCTGAAGCAGCAGAAAAGATCAGCAACTGGCTGTGGTTGAAACGGAAAGAATTTGGATGGGGATCTCAAGCACAATAGAAAGAAAGCAATGCTGATGTACGGGTAAGTAAGCTGGGCTGAGTTGAGTGGGGGATGGAGGGGGGTCATGCAGGGATGCCAGAATCACTGTTAGGCCCTCTTGAGGTGTCATGGGCTAGTCAACGAAACACATAGGATGGAAGGTGCCCACTTGAGACCCCAGAGATGTACCCTACTTAACTAAATCCAAACAGTTGTCTACTGAGCGAGTGGGAAATCTCACTGGGTTGGATTCGCCCGAGCCGTCCCACAGTGTGGGCCGTTTTGTGGGCATATGCATTGGACACTCAACTGATCCCTGTAGCCCGCATTAAACTGTCAGCAATCAAAAACCAACAGATGGAAAGCAACGCAAATGGAAGGAGATGCAGATGGATCACACTAGTTTACTACAAAGCTACAGGCTGTATATAAGCCATATAGGCCGTAAGCATGCTCATCGTGTTTGACAGGCGAGTTGCCAAGTCACCCTACATTGAGGGTTCGTTTATGCCAGGTTCTCTAGCCAACCCACCCACCGACAGGACCTTAACCAGACCTGTGATGGCGGAGTTTACTGGGGGGAACCCTGCTAGGCCCAGCTTTTCCGCGCCTTCTAGAGAGGCAAGCAGTGCGGCCTGCTTTAGCATGCTAGGACCTGAGGCCGGACGATCCCAGGAGGAGTGTACTTCCTCCATGAAGTCTGGGAAAGCTGGGAACTTCTGAGGGTGAGGAGCCATCGCCTGTGTCTGGAAAATGGACCAGCGTGGTTCTGCCGCTGGCATCCAGAGGACCTGCAAGAAGGCTGCAGTGCGTCCCATCAGTGCCAAAACTGAGCTAGATAACGGGGGAGCACTGGATTCCGAGGCTAACTTGAAGCCAGATTCTTCCTCAGCAGGGGGTTTGAGCTCCCCTCCTACCTGCATGTCAGAGGAGAAGGAGGCCCCATCTCCACGGAGCTGCGACGGAGCTGGTACTGCAGCTGGGGCTGC